>NC_092089.1:101961828-101991828 GCF_045679555.1 Salvelinus alpinus | reverse complement strand
CTGGTACTTCCTGTATATAGCCATGTTATTACCTGGTACCCCTGCACTAGGTACTGGTACTTCCTGTATATAGCCATGTTATTACCTGGTACCCCTGCACTAGGTACTGGTACTTCCTGTATATAGCCATGTTATTACCTGGTACCCCGGCACTAGGTACTGGTACTTCCTGTATATAGCCATGTTATTACCTGGTACCCCGGCACTAGGTACTGGTACTTCCTGTATATAGCCATGTTATTACCTGGTACCCCTGCACTAGGTACCTGGTACCCCTGCACTAGGTACTGGTACTTCCTGTATATAGCCATGTTATTACCTGGTACCCCTGCACTAGGTACTGGTACTTCCTGTATATAGCCATGTTATTACCTGGTACCCCTGCACTAGGTACTGGTACTTCCTGTATATAGCCATGTTATTACCTGGTACCCCTGCACTAGGTACTGGTACTTCCTGTATATAGCCATGTTATTACCTGGTACCCTTGTACTAGGTACTGGTACTTCCTGTATATAGCCATGTTATTACCTGGTACCCCTGCACTAGGTACTGGTACTTCCTGTATATAGCCATGTTATTACCTGGTACCCTTGTACTAGGTACTGGTACTTCCTGTATATAGCCATGTTATTACCTGGTACCCCTGCACTAGGTACTGGTACTTCCTGTATATAGCCATGTTATTACCTGGTACCCCTGCACTAGGTACTGGTACTTCCTGTATATAGCCATGTTATTACCTGGTACCCCTGCACTAGGTACTGGTACTTCCTGTATATAGCCATGTTATTACCTGGTACCCCTGCACTAGGTACTGGTACTTCCTGTATATAGCCATGTTATTACCTGGTACCCCTGCACTAGGTACTGGTACTTCCTGTATATAGCCATGTTATTACCTGGTACCCCTGCAGTAGGTACTGGTACTTCCTGTATATAGCCAGGTTATTACCTGGTACCCCTGCACTAGGTACTGGTACTTCCTGTATATAGCCATGTTATTACCTGGTACCCTTGTACTAGGTACTGGTACTTCCTGTATATAGCCATGTTATTACCTGGTACCCCTGTACTAGGTACTGGTACTTCCTGTATATAGCCATGTTATTACCTGGTACCCCTGCACTAGGTACTGGTACTTCCTGTATATAGCCATGTTATTACCTGGTACCCCTGCACGAGGTACTGGTACTTCCTGTATATAGCCATGTTATTACCTGGTACCCCTGCACTAGGTACTGGTACTTCCTGTATATAGCCATGTTATTACCTGGTACCCCTGCAGTAGGTACTGGTACTTCCTGTATATAGCCATGTTATTACCTGGTACCCCTGCAACAGGTACTGGTACTTCCTGTATATAGCCATGTTATTACCTGGTACCCCTGCAATAGGTACTGGTACTTCATGTATATAGCCATGTTATTACCTGGTACCCCTGCACTAGGTACTGGTACTTCCTGTATATAGCCATGTTATTACCTGGTACCCCTGCACTAGGTACTGGTACTTCCTGTATATAGCCATGTTATTACCTGGTACCCCTGCACTAGGTACTGGTACTTCCTGTATATAGCCATGTTATTACCTGGTACCCCTGCACTAGGTACTGGTACTTCCTGTATATAGCCATGTTATTACCTGGTACCCCTGCACTAGGTACTGGTACTTCCTGTATATAGCCATTTTATTACCTGGTACCCCTGCACTAGGTACTGGTACTTCCTGTATATAGCCATGTTATTACCTGGTACCCCTGCACTAGGTACTGGTACTTCCTGTATATAGCCATTTTATTACCTGGTACCCCTGCACTAGGTACTGGTACTTCCTGTATATAGCCATGTTATTACCTGGTACCCCTGCACTAGGTACTGGTACTTCCTGTATATAGCCATGTTATTACCTGGTACCCCTGCACTAGGTACTGGTACTTCCTGTATATAGCCATGTTATTACCTGGTACCCCTGCACTAGGTACTGGTACTTCCTGTATATAGCCATGTTATTGTTTTATTTTGTTACTATTTCCTTTTTGATTTATTTAGTCTTTCTTTTTAACCCCGTACTGTTGGTTAAGGGCTTGTAAGACAGCATTTGACTGTAAAGTCAACACCTGTTTGTATTCGGCGTATGTGACCAATACAAATTTTATTTGGTTGGGATACAACTGTGATATGTGGTTGTCTCGCCTAGCTGTCTGTAGATGAATGTACTGACTGTGATATGTGGTTGTCCCACCTAGCTATCTGAAGATTAATGTACTAACTGTGATATGTGGTTGTCTCGCCTAGCTGTCTGCAGATGAATGCACTGACTGTGATATGTGGTTGTCTCGCCTGTCTGGAGATGAATGTACTGACTGTGATATGTGGTTGTCTCACCTGTCTGCAGATTAATGTACTGACTGTGATATGTGGTTGTCTCACCTAGCTGTCTGTAGATGAATGCAGTAACTGTGATATGTGGTTGTCTCGCCTGTCTGGAGATGAATGCAGTAGCTCTGGGTCTCTCTGGATGGGAGTGTCTGCTGAATGGATAAATAATCACGTAAATGCAGTGCTATGTATATTTATGTGTATTATGTATTTAATTTGTTTTGTTGTGTTTGGACCACAGGAAGACCCCTTGACTTATTCCACATTTTGTTGTATTACAGCCAGAATTAAAAATGGATTACACAGATTTGTTCTCATCCATCTACACACAGTACCCCATAAAAACAAAGTGTTAGACATTTTTGCAAGTGAATTGAAAATCAAATACAGAAATATCTCATTTACATAAGTTTTCACACCTCTGAGTTAATACATGTTAGAATTACCTTGTCACGACTTCAACCGAGGCAGGCTCTCCTTCCCGTTCGGGTGGCGCTCGGCGGTCGTCGTCACCGGCCTACTAGCTGCTACTGACTCTTTTTCCTCCCCCTCCTTATGTGTTTATGGTTATCACCTGGTTTGAGGGAATTAGCAATCAGGGTGGCTTTATTAGTCAGCCAGCCTGTCTGCTTCTTTGTGTGGGATTGTTCGTCTGTTTCTTTGGATTTCGGGAGTGGTTCGTGTGTGTGTACTGGTTTTGTCTTCATGTTTGAAGACAGGTGTTTATTTGACACCCAGTAGTCCGGTTTGGACATTGTTTGTGTACGAGTTGGGAATTAAACTCAACCTATTGAAGCTCTGCTGTTCCTGCGTCTGATTCCACAAACACCCCGACACCTAGAGCGTTACAGAATCCCGCACCAATCATGGAGTCAGCAGGAGCAGCAGCTAACCCTCTCCCATCGATGGAGGAACGGGTTCTCCACCACACCACCGTCCTCCATCGGATCGGATCCGCCATGGATCAAATGATGGAGAGAATGGAGCGATGGGAGAGGAGTGGGCTCCTCTCTCCACCTTCGGCTCCCCCTCCCCAGGATTCTCCATCCCCCGGCTCCAGCGCGCTCCGTCTTACGCTCCCGAGGGATTATGATGGAACAGCGGCAGGTTGTCAGGGGTTTTTACTCCAACTGGAGCTATACCTGGCCACTGTTCGCCCCACTCCCTCGGGAGCGGAGAGGGTGAGTGTCCTCGTCTCCTGCCTAACGGGTCGTGCTCTGGAGTGGGCCAACGCAGTCTGGAATGGCCCGGACTCCGTGAAGGAGCACTACCCGGAGTTTACCCGTCGTTTTCGTGCCGTGTTCGACCACCCTACAGACGGCCGAGCGGCGGGTGAGAGACTATTTCATCTAAGGCAGGAGAGGAGGAGCGCACAGGATTTCGCGCTGGAGTTCCGGACCTTGGCCGCGGGATCAGGGTGGAACGACAGGGCCCTTATTGACCACTACCGGTGTAGTCTCCGGGAGGACGTCCGTAGGGAGCTAGCGTGTCGGGACATCGCTCTGTCGTTGGATGAGCTCATCGACATGTCCATCCGACTGGACAATCTGCTGGCTGCTCGCGGGCGTTCGGAGAGGGTCCTGTGCGTTCCACCACCCAGCTCCCCGGCTCCCATCCCGATGGAGTTGGGAGGGGCCGCACCTAGGGGTATCGGAGGACGAGGCCTCCCCTGCACCAACTGTGGTCGGAGAGGACACACGGCCGATCGGTGCTGGGGGGGTCTGTCTGGGAGTCGAGATGTCAGGCGGGACGCTTCTCGATCACCCCAGGTGAGTCAGCACCAAACTCACTCAGAACCTCCTGTCGGTCACATGTTTGTCTCAATTTTTTTCCTTGATTTTTCCCCCTCTTCTCAGCATAGGGCACTAGTCGATTCAGGTGCAGCTGGGAACTTTATGGATCGCGGACTCGCCCGAGAGTTGGGCGTTCCGCTTGTGCCGATAGATTCTCCCTTTCCCGTGCACTCCCTAGATAGCCGGCCATTAGGGTCAGGGGTGGTCAGGGAGGCCACAGTTCCCCTGGACATGGTGACGCAGGGGAATCATAGGGAACGTATCAGTCTATACATTATCGATTCGCCTGCGTTTCCAGTGGTGCTGGGTATTCCCTGGCTGGCCCGGCACAATCCCAATATTTCGTGGAGACAGGGGGTTCTCCAGGGGTGGTCAGAGGAGTGTTCTGGAAGGTGTCTGGGAGTTTCCATTGGTGCCACGTCGGTGGAGAGTCCAGACCAGGGTTCCACGGTGCGCATTCCCCCCGAGTATGCCGATTTGGCAATCGCTTTCTGTAAAAAGAAAGCGACGAAATTACCACCACATCGACCGGGTAGGGATTGTGCGATAGATCTCCAGGTTAACGCTGCGCTTCCTAAGAGTCACGTGTACCCTTTGTCCCAAGAGGAGACGTTGGCTATGGAGACATATGTCACGGAATCTCTGGGACAGGGGTACATTCGGCCCTCCATCTCACCCGTCTCCTCGAGTTTCTTTTTTGTGAAGAAAAAGGAGGGAGGTTTGCGTCCGTGTATTGATTATAGAGGTCTAAATGCCATCACGGTGGGGTTTAGTTACCCACTACCTCTCATCGCTTCGGCGGTGGAATCATTTCACGGAGCGCAGTTCTTTACAAAACTGGACCTCAGGAGCGCGTACAGCCTGGTGCGTATTCGGGAGGGAGACGAGTGGAAAACCGCATTTAGTACCACATCGGGCCACTATGAGTACTGCGTCATGCCGTATGGGTTAAAGAATGCTCCAGCCGTGTTCCAATCCTTTGTAGACGACATTCTCAGGGACCTGCATGGGCAGGGGGTAGTTGTGTATATCGATGACATTCTGATCTACTCAACTACTCACGCCGCGCATGTATCTCTAGTGCGCAAAGTGCTTGGCAGACTGCTGGAGCATGACTTATACGTCAAGGCTGAGAAGTGTGTGTTTTCCAAACAAGCCGTCTCCTTCCTGGGTTA
The DNA here is from genome assembly GCF_045679555.1 of Salvelinus alpinus. Taxonomy (NCBI): domain Eukaryota; kingdom Metazoa; phylum Chordata; class Actinopteri; order Salmoniformes; family Salmonidae; genus Salvelinus; species Salvelinus alpinus. The sequence goes on along the minus strand of NC_092089.1, from coordinate 101,986,479 downwards.
TCGCATTTCCACCTCGGGGGTGGTGGTGGAGAGTGACCGCATAAAGGCCGTGCGTAATTGGCCGACTCCGACCACGGTAAAAGAGGTGCAGCGGTTTTTGGGTTTTGCCAACTACTACCGGAGATTTATCCGGGGTTTTGGCCAGGTAGCGGCTCCCATTACCTCACTGCTGAGGGGGGGTCCGGTGAGGTTGCGGTGGTCAGCGCCGGCGGACGGAGCTTTCAACAGGTTGAAGGTTCTGTTCACGGAGGCTCCCGTGTTGGCGCATCCGGATCCCTCTTTAGCATTCATAGTGGAGGTGGACGCTTCCGAGGCTGGGGTGGGTGCCGTGCTATCACAGCGCTCGGGTGCGCCACCAAAACTCCGCCCCTGCGCTTTCTTCTCTAGTAAGCTCAGTGCAGCGGAGCGTAACTATGATGTGGGGGATCGGGAGTTGTTAGCGGTGGTCAGGGCTCTGAAGGTGTGGAGACACTGGCTTGAGGGGGCTAAGCACCCTTTTCTCATCTGGACCGACCACCAGAATCTGGAGTATATTCGGGCAGCTAGGAGACTGAACCCACGTCAGGCAAGGTGGGCCATGTTTTTCACCCGGTTTAGGTACACGTTGTCCTATAGACCCGGTTCAAAAAACGTAAAGGCAGACGCACTGTCCCGTCTTTACGACACGGAGGAGAGGACCACTGAACCCACTCCCATCATCCCCGCCTCGAGGCTGATCGCGCCAGTGGTATGGGAGGTGGACTCGGACATCGAGCGGGCGCTACGGGCGGAACCCGCGCCTCCTCAGTGTCCGGCGGGCCGTAAGTACGTACCGCTTGGTGTTCGGGACCGCCTTATTCGGTGGGCTCATGTCCTACCCTCCTCGGGTCACCCTGGGGTGACAAGGACAGTGGGGAGCCTTCGGGGGAGGTATTGGTGGCCTACCTTAGCTCGAGACGTTAGGGTTTATGTCTCCTCCTGTTCGGTATGCGCTCAGAGTAAGGCTCCTAGGCACCTTCCTCGAGGGAAGTTGCAACCCCTCCCCGTTCCACAACGGCCATGGTCTCATCTGTCTGTAGACTTCCTGACCGATCTGCCTCCCTCTCAGGGAAACACTACGGTTCTGGTAATTGTGGATCGGTTTTCTAAGTCCTGCCGTCTCCTCCCGTTGCCCGGTATCCCTACTGCCCTACAGACTGCGGAGGCCTTATTCACTCACGTCTTCCGGCACTACGGGGTGCCGGAGGATATTGTTTCTGATCGGGGCCCCCAGTTCACGTCCCGAGTGTGGAGGGCGTTCATGGAGCGTCTGGGGGTCACGGTCAGCCTGACTTCCGGGTATCACCCCGAGAGTAATGGGCAGGTGGAGAGAGTGAACCAGGAGGTGGGTAGGTTTCTGCGGTCGTATTGTCAGGACCGGCCAGGGGAGTGGGCGAGATACATTCCCTGGGCTGAGATGGCCCAGAACTCACTACGCCACTCCTCTACTAATGTGTCCCCCTTTCAGTGTGTGTTGGGGTACCAGCCGGTCCTGGCACCATGGCATCCGAGCCAGACCGAGGCTCCTGCGGTGGAGGAGTGGGTACAGCGCTCCAAGGAGACCTGGAGGGCCGTCCGGGAGTCCCTTCAACAAGCTACTGGAAGGCAGAAGAGGAGCGCTGACCGCCACCGCAGTGAGGCCCCCGTGTTTGTACCGGGGGAAAGGGTCTGGCTCTCGACCCGAAACCTACCCCTCCGCTTGCCCTGCCGGAAGCTGAGGCCGCAGTGTGTAGGGCCATTCAAAGTCCTGAGGAGAATAAACGAGGTGTGTTATCGATTAAAACTCCCTTCCTATTATCGTATTAACCCCTCGTTTCATGTGTCTCTCCTCAGGCCGGTGGTAGCTGGTCCCCTGCAGGACGGTGAGGTACCGGAGGTCCCTCCTCCCCCTCTGGACATCGAGGGGTCCCCGGCGTACACGATACGGGCCATTCTGGACTCGAGACGCCGGGCGAGGGGCCTACAGTACCTCGTGGACTGGGAGGGGTACGGTCCGGAGGAGAGGTGCTGGGTACCGGTGGAGGACATGTTGGATCCATCTATGGTAAAGGATTTCCATCGCCTCCATCCGGAGCGCCCTGCGCCTCGTCCTCCGGGTCGACCTCGAGGCCGGTGTCGGCGCGCTGCGGGAGCCGCGCGTCAGAGGGGGGGTACTGTCACGACTTCAACCGAGGCAGGCTCTCCTTCCCGTTCGGGTGGCGCTCGGCGGTCGTCGTCACCGGCCTACTAGCTGCTACTGACTCTTTTTCCTCCCCCTCCTTATGTGTTTATGGTTATCACCTGGTTTGAGGGAATTAGCAATCAGGGTGGCTTTATTAGTCAGCCAGCCTGTCTGCTTCTTTGTGCGGGATTGTTCGTCTGTTTCTTTGGATTTCGGGAGTGGTTCGTGTGTGTGTACTGGTTTTGTCTTCATGTTTGAAGACAGGTGTTTATTTGACACCCAGTAGTCCGGTTTGGACATTGTTTGTGTACGAGTTGGGAATTAAACTCAACCTATTGAAGCTCTGCTGTTCCTGCGTCTGATTCCACAAACACCCCGACACCTAGAGCGTTACATACCTTTGGCAGTGATTACACCTGGGTAAGTCTCTAAGAGCTCTGAGTCTTTCTGGGTAAGTCTCTAAGAGCTGTGAGTCTTTCTGGGTAAGTCTCTAAGAGCTTTACACACCTGGATTGTACAATATTTGCACAGTATTCTTTCTTAAATTCTTCAAGCTCTGTCAAGTTGGTTGTTGATCATTGCTAGACAGCCATCTTCAAGTCTTGCCATAGATTGTCGAGACGATTTAAGTCAAAACTGTAACTAGGCCACTCAGGAACATTCAATGTCGTCTTGGTAAGTAACTCCAGTGTAGATGTGGCCTTGTGTTTTATGTTATTGTCCTGCTGAAAGGTGAATTCCTCTCCCAGTGTCTGGTGTAAAACAGACTGAACCAGGTTTTCCTCGAGGATTTTGCTCAATTCCGTTTCTTTTTATCCTAAAAAACTCCCCAGTCCTTGCCGTTGGCAGGCATAGCCATAACATGATGCAGCCACCACCATGCTTAAAAATATGAAGCGGTACTCAGTGATGTGTTGTGGTGCTTTGTATTCAGTACAAAAATCTTTGACACATTTTGTTGCTGTATTACTTTAGTGCCTTGTTGCAAACAGGACTTATGATATTGAAAATTTTTATTCTGTGCAGGCTAGTATTGTCATTTAGGTTAGTATTGTGGAGTAACTACAATGTTGTTGATCCATCCTCAGTTTTCTCCTATCACAGCCATTAAACTCTGTAACTGTTTTAAAGTCATCATTGGCTTCATGGTGAAATCCCTGAGTGGTTTCCTTCCTCTCTGGCAACTGAGTTAGGAAGGATGCCTGTATCAATGTAGTGGCTGGGTGTATAGATACACCATCCAAAGTGTAATTAATAACTTCACCATGATCAAAGGGATATTCAAGGTCTGCTTTATATATTTTGACCCATCTACCAATAGGTGCCCTTCTTTACGAGGCATTGTAAAACCTCCCTGTTCTTTGTGGTTTAATCTGTGTTTGAAATTCACTGCTCGACTGAGGGACCTTACAGATAATTGTATGTGTGGGGTACAGAGATGAGGTAGTCATTTAAAAAATCATTTTAATTAAAACCTTTCTAGGACATGCGTTCCGCTAGCGGAACCCCTGACGACATTCCGCTGAAAAGGCAGCGTGGGAAATTCAAAATATTTTTTTTAAATATGTAACTTTCACACATTAACACGTCCAATACAGCAAAGGAAAGATAAACATCTTGTTAATCTACCCATCATGTCCGATTTAAAAAATGTTTTACAGCGAAAACAAAACATATGATTATGTAAGATCACCGCCAAGTCCAAAAAACACAAAGCCATTTTCCCAGCCAAAGATAGGAGTCACAAAAAGCAGAAATAGAGATAACATTAATCACTAACCTTTGATGATCTTCATCATATGACACTCATAGGACACTCATAGGACATCATGTTACACAATACATGTATGTTTTGTTCGATAATGTGCATATTTATATCCAAAAATCTTAGTTTACATTGGCGCCATGTTCAGAAATGCCTCCAAAATATCCGGAGAAATTGCAGAGAGCCACATCTAATAACAGAAATACTCATCATACACTTTGATGAAAGATACATGTTTTACATAGAATTAAAGATACACTTGTTCTTAATGCAACCGCTGTGTCAGATTTCAAAAAAACTTTACGGAAAAAGCACACCATGCAATAATCTGAGACGGCGCTCAGATATAAACAATATTTCTCCGCCATGTTGGAGTCAACAGAAATACGAAAATACATCATAAATATTCCCTTACCTTTGATGATCTTCATCAGAATGCACTCCCAGGAATCCTAGTTCCACAATAAATTGTTGTTTTGTTCGATAATGTCAATTATTTATGTCCAAGTAGCTACTTTTGTTAGCACGTTTAGTACACATGTCCAAACGCTCGCGCAGATCCTGGCGAACTCCGGACGAAAACTTCAAAAAGTTATATTACAGGTCGAATAAACTTGTCAAACTAAGTAGAGAATCAATCTTCAGGATGTTGTTATCATAAACATCCAATAACGTTCCAACCGGAGAATTCCTTTGTGTCTCTAGAAGTAATGGAAAGCAAGACGATATCGTTTGGAACGCGCATAACCAGGAACTGGCAATCTGCCAGACCTATGACTGAAACACCTCCCATCCGGCCCCACATCACAGTAGAGGCTTCATTCATCGTTCTACAGACTGTTGACATCTAGTGGAAGGCGTAGGAAGTGCAAACAGATCCATATCTTACTGGGATTTGAATAGGCGATGAGTTGAAAATCGACCAGCCTCAGAATTTCCACTTCCTGTTTGGAAGTTTGCCTGCCATATGAGTTCTGTTATACTCACAGACATAATTCAAACAGTTTTAGAAACTTCCGAGTGTTTTCATATATTAGCATATATTAGCATCTCAGACTGAGTAGGAGGCAGTTTACTATAGGCACGCTTTTCATCCATACGTGAAAATGCTGCCCCCTATCCATACGAATTAAACACTATTATTGCACACAGAATGAGTCCATGCAACTTCTTATGTGACTTGTTAAGCACATTTTTACACCTGAACTTATTTAGGCTTTCCATAACAAAGGAGGCTGAATACATGCACTTACTGACTCAAGACATTTCACTGTTTAATTTTGTATTTATTTGTAAATGTTTCTAAAAACACAATTCCACATTGACATTGTGTCAATGACACAACATCTAAATTTAGTCCATTTTAAATTCAGGCTGTAAAACAACAAAATGTGGAAAGAGTCAATGGGTGTGAATATTTCCTGAATGTAAGCTTTATTTAACAAGGCACGTCAGTTAAGAACAAATTCTTATTTACAATGACGGCCTGCAGGGGAACATATGTTTACCTTGTCAGCTCGGGGATACGATCCAGCGACCTTTCAGTTACTGGCCCAACGCTCTAACTGCCAACCAACAACAAGGTTACCTGCCACCCAACGCTCTAACCACTAGGCTACCTGCCACCCAACGCTCTAACCACTAGGCTACCTGCCACCCAACGCTCTAACCACTAGGTTACCTGCCTCCCCACGCTCTAACCACTAGGTTATCTGCCACCCAACGCTCTAACCACTAGGTTACCTGCCACCCAACGCTCTAACCACTAGGTTACCTGCCACCCAACGCTCTAACCACTAGGCTACCTGCCTCCCCACTCTCTAACCACTAGGTTACCTGCCACCCAACGCTCTAACCACTAGGTTACCTGCCACCCTACGCTCTAACCACTAGGATACCTGCCACCCAACGCTCTAACCACTAGGCTACCTGCCACCCAACGCTCTAACCACTAGGTTACCTGCCACCCAACGTTCTAACCACTAGGCTACCTGCCTCCCAACGCTCTAACCACTAGGCTACCTGCCACCCAACGCTCTAACCACTAGGCTACCTGCCACCCAACGCTCTAACCACTAGGTTACCTGCCACCCACCGCTCTAACCACTAGGCTACCTGCCACCCCACGCTCTAACCACTAGGTTACCTGCCACCCAACGCTCTAACCACTAGGTTACCTGCCACCCAACGCTCTAACCACTAGGCTACCTGCCACCCAACAACAAGGTTACCTGCCACCCAACGTTCTAACCACTAGGCTACCTGCCTCCCAACGCTCTAACCACTAGGTTACCTGCCACCCAACGCTCTAACCACTAGGCTACCTGCCACCCAACGCTCTAACCACTAGGTTACCTGCCACCCAACCACAAGGCTACCTGCCACCCAACGCTCTAACCACAAGGTTACCTGCCACCCAACGCTCTAACCACTAGGCTACCTGCCACCCAACGCTCTAACCACTAGGTTACCTGCCACCCAACGCTCTAACCACTAGGTTACCTGCCGCCCAATGCTCTAACCACTAGGTTACCTGCCGCCCAACGCTCTAACCACTAGGTTACCTGCCGCCCAACGCTCTAACCACTAGGCTACCTGCCACCCAACGCTCTAACCACTAGGCTACCTGCCGCCCAACGCTCTAACCACTAGGTTACCTGCCGCCCAACGCTCTAACCACTAGGCTACCTGCCACCCAACGCTCTAACCACTAGGTTACCTGCCACCCAACGCTCTAACCACAAGGCTACCTGCCACCCAACGCTCTAACCACTAGGCTACCTGCCGCCCAACGCTCTAACCACTAGGTTACCTGCCACCCAACGCTCTAACCACTAGGCTACCTGCCGCCCAACGCTCTAACCACTAGGTTACCTGCCACCCAACGCTCTAACCACTAGGCTACCTGCCGTCCAACGCTCTAACCACTAGGCTACATGCCGCCCAACGCTCTAACCACTAGGCTACCTGCAACCCAACGCTCTAACCACTAGGTTACCTGCCACCCAACGCTCTAACCACTAAGCTACCTGCCACCCAACGCTCTAACCACTAGGCTACCTGCCTCCCAACGCTCTAACCACTAGGCTACCTGCCACCCAACGCTCTAACCACTAGGCTACCTGCCACCCAACGCTCTAACCACTAGGCTACCTGCCACCCAACCACAAGGCTACCTGCCGCCCAATGCTCTAACCACTAGGTTACCTGCCACCCAACGCTCTAACCACTAGGCTACCTGCCATCCAACCACAAGGCTACCTGCCACCCAACGCTCTAACCGATAGGCTACCTGCCACCCAACGCTCTAACCACTAGGTTACCTGCCACCTAACGCTCTAACCACTAGGCTACCTGCCACCCAACGCTCTAACCACTAGGCTACCTGCCACCCAACGCTCTAACCACTAGGCTACCTGCCACCCAACGCTCTAACCACTAGGCTACCTGCCGCCCCAACACTCTAACCACTAGGTTACCTGCCACCCAACGCTCTAACCACTAGGTTACCTGCCACCAAACGCTCTAACCACTAGGCTACCTGCCGCCAAACAACAAGGCTACCTGCCACCCAACGCTCTAACCACTAGGCTATCTGCCACCCAACGCTCTAACCACTAGGCTACCTGCCACCCAACGCTCTAACCACTAGACTACCCACCGCCCAACGCTCTAACCACTAGGCTACCTGCCTCCCAACGCTCTAACCACTAGGTTACCTGCCACCCAACGCTCTAACCACTAGACTACCTGCCACCCAACGCTCTAACCACTAGGCTACCTGCCACCCAACGCTCTAACCACTAGGCTACCTGCCACCCAACGCTCTAACCACTAGGTTACCTGCCACCCAACGCTCTAACCACTAGGTTACCTGCCACCCCACGCTCTAACCACTAGGTTACCTGCCTCCCCACGCTCTAACCACTAGGTTACCTGCCACCCAACGCTCTAACCACTAGGTTACCTGCCACCCAACGCTCTAACCACTAGGTTACCTGCTACCCAATGCTTTAACAACTAGGCTACCTGCCACCCAACGCTCTAACCACTAGGTTACCTGCTGCCCCTACACTCTAACCACTAGGTTACCTGCCACCCAACGCTCTAACCACTAGGTTACCTGCCACCCAACGCTCTAACCACTAGGTTACCTGCCGCCCAACGCTCTAACCACTAGTTTACCTGCCACCCAACGCTCTAACCACTAGACTACCTGCCACCCAACGCTCTAACCACTAGGCTACCTGCCACCCAACGCTCTAACCACTAGGCTACCTGCCACCCAACGCTCTAACCACTAGGTTACCTGCCACCCCACGCTCTAACCACTAGGTTACCTGCCTCCCCACGCTCTAACCACTAGGTTACCTGCCACCCAACGCTCTAACCACTAGGTTACCTGCCACCCAACGCTCTAACCACTAGGTTACCTGCCACCCAACGCTCTAACCACTAGGTTACCTGCCGCCCAACGCTCTAACCACTAGGTTACCTGCCACCCAATGCTCTAACCACTAGGCTACCTGCCACCCAACGCTCTAACCACTAGGTTACCTGCCTCCCAACGCTCTAACCACTAGGTTACCTGCCGCCCCTACACTCTAACCACTAGGTTACCTGCCACCCAACGCTCTAACCACTAGGTTACCTGCCACCAAACGCTCTAACCACTAGGCTACCCGCCGCCCAACGCTCTAACCACTAGGTTACCTGCCACCCAACGCTCTAACCACTAGGCTACCTGCCACCCAACGCTCTAACCACTAGGTTACCTGCCACCCAACGCTCTAACCACTAGGTTACCTGCCACCCAACGCTCTAACCACTAGGCTACCTGCCTCCCAACGCTCTAACCACTAGGTTACCTGCCACCCAACGCTCTAACCACTAGGCTACCTGCCACCCAACGCTCTAACCACTAGGCTACCTGCCACCCAACGCTCTAACCACTAGGCTACCTGCCACCCCACGCTCTAACCACCAGGTTACCTGCCACCCAACGCTCTAACCACAAGGTTACCTGCCACCCAACGCTCTAACCACTAGGCTACCTGCCACCCAACGCTCTAACCACTAGGCTACCTGCCTCCCCACGCTCTAACCACTAGGCTACCTGCCTCCCCACACTCTAACCACTAGGTTACCTGCCACCCAACGCTTTAACCACAAGGTTACCTGCCACCCAACGCTCTAACCACTAGGTTACCTGCCACCCAACGCTCTAACCACTAGGCTACCTGCCACCCAACGCTCTAACCACTAGGCTACCTGCCTCCCCACACTCTAACCACTAGGTTACCTGCCACCCAACGCTCTAACCACTAGGCTACCTGCCACCCAACGCTCTAACCACTAGGCTACCTGCCACCCAACGCTCTAACCACTAGGCTAACTGCCACCCAACGCTCTAACCACTAGGCTACCTGCCACCCAACGCTCTAACCACTAGGCTACCTGCCACCCCACGCTCTAACCACTAGGTTACCTGCCACCCAACGCTCTAACCACTAGGTTACCTGCCACCCAACGCTCTAACCACTAGGCTACATGCCGCCCACCGCTCTAACCACTAGGCTACCTGCCACCCAACGCTCTAACCACTAGGCTACCTGCCACCCAACGCTCTAACCACTAGGCTACCTGCCACCCAACGCTCTAACCACTAGGTTACCTGCCACCAAACGCTCTAACCACTAGGCTACCTGCCGCCCAACAACAAGGCTACCTGCCACCCAACGCTCTAACCACTAGGCTACCTGCCACCCAACGCTCTAACCACTAGGCTACCTGCCACCCAACGCTCTAACCACTAGGCTACCTGCCACCCAACACTCTAACCACTAGGTTACCTGCCACCCAACGCTCTAACCACTAGGTTACCTGCCACCCAACGCTCTAACCACTAGGCTACCTGCCTCCCAACGCTCTAACCACTAGGCTACCTGCCGCCCAACGCTCTAACCACTAGGCTACCTGCCACCCAACGCTCTAACCATTAGGCTACCTGCCACCCAACGCTCTAACCACTAGGCCACCTGCCACCCAACGCTCTAACCACTAGGCTACCTGCCACCCAATGCTCTAACCACTAGGCTACCTGCCACCCAACGCTCTAACCACTAGGTTACCTGCCACCCAACGCTCTAACCACTAGGCTACCTGCCACCCAACGCTCTAACCACTAGGTTACCTGCCACCCAACGCTCTAACCACTAGGTTACCTGCCACCCAACGCTCTAACCACTAGGTTACCTGCCACCCAACGCTCTAACCGCTAGGTTACCTGCCGCCCCTACACTCTAACAACTAGGCTACCTGCCACCCAACGCTCTAACCACTAGGCTACCTGCCACCCAACGCTCTAACCACTAGGTTACCTGCCACCCAACGCTCTAACCACTAGGCTACCTGCCACCCAACGCTCTAACCACTAGGTTACCTGCCACCCAACGCTCTAACCACTAGGTTACCTGCCACCCAACGCTCTAACCACTAGGTTACCTGCCACCCAACGCTCTAACCACTAGGCTACCTGCCACCCAACGCTCTAACCACTAGGCTACCTGCCACCCAACGCTCTAACCACTAGGCTACCTGCCACCCAACGCTCTAACCACTAGGCTACCTGCCACCCAATGCTCTAACCACTAGGCTACCTGCCACCCAACGCTCTAACCACTAGGTTACCTGCCACCCAACGCTCTAACCACTAGGCTACCTGCCACCCAACGCTCTAACCACTAGGCTACCTGCCACCCAATGCTCTAACCACTAGGCTACCTGCCACCCAACGCTCTAACCACTAGGTTACCTGACACCCAACGCTCTAACCACTAGGCTACCTGCCACCCAACGCTCTAACCACTAGGTTACCTGCCACCCAACGCTCTAACCACTAGGTTACCTGACACCCAACGCTCTAACCACTAGGCTACCTGCCACCCAACGCTCTAACCACTAGGCTACCTGCCACCCACCGCTCTAACCACTAGGTTACCTGCCACCCAACGCTCTAACCACTAGGTTACCTGCCACCCACCACTCTAACCACTAGGTTACCTGCCACCCACCTCTCTAACCACTAGGCTACCTGCCACCCACCGCTCTAACCACTAGGCTACCTGCCACCCAACGCTCTAACCACTAGGCTACCTTCCACCCAACGCTCTAACCACTAGGTTACCTGCCACCCAACGCTCTAACCACTAGGCTACCTGCCGCCCAACGCTCTAACCACTAGGTTACCTGCCGCCCCTACACTCTAACCACTAGGTTACCTGCCACCCAACGCTCTAACCACTAGGTTACCTGCCACCCAACACTCTAACCACTAGGTTACCTGCCGCCCAACGCTCTAACCACTAGGTTACCTGCCGCCCAACGCTCTAACCACTAGGTTACCTGCCACCCAACGCTCTAACCACTAGGTTACCTGCCGCCCCTACACTCTAACCACTAGGTTACCTGCCACCCAATGCTCTAACCACTAGGCTACCTGCCACCCAACGCTCTAACCACTAGGTTACCTGCCTCCCAACGCTCTAACCACTAGGTTACCTGCCGCCCCTACACTCTAACCACTAGGTTACCTGCCACCCAACGCTCTAACCACTAGGTTACCTGCCACCAAACGCTCTAACCACTAGGCTACCCGCCGCCCAACGCTCTAACCACTAGGCTACCTGCCACCCAACGCTCTAACCACTAGGTTACCTGCCTCCCCACGCTCTAACCACTAGGCTACCTGCCACCCAACGCTCTAACCACTAGGCTACCTGCCTCCCAACGCTCTAACCACAAGGTTACCTGCCACCCAACGCTCTAACCACTAGGCTACCTGCCACCCAACGCTCTAACCACTAGGTTACCTGCCACCCAACGCTCTAACCACTAGGCTACCTGCCGCCCAACGCTCTAACCACTAGGTTACCTGCCGCCCCTACACTCTAACCACTAGGTTACCTGCCACCCAACGCTCTAACCACTAGGTTACCTGCCACCCAACGCTCTAACCACTAGGCTACCTGCCACCCAACGCTCTAACCACTAGGTTACCTGCCACCCAACGCTCTAACCACTAGGCTACCTGCCACCCAACGCTCTAACCACTAGGTTACCTGCCACCCAACGCTCTAACCACTAGGTTACCTGCCACCCAACGCTCTAACCACTAGGTTACCTGCCACCCAACACTCTAACCACTAGGCTACCTGCCGCCCAACGCTCTAACCACTAGGTTACCTGCCACCCAACGCTCTAACCACTAGGTTACCTGCCACCCAACGCTCTAACCACTAGGCTACCTGCCACCCAACGCTCTAACCACTAGGCTACCTGCCACCCAACGCTCTAACCACTAGGCTACCTGCCACCCAACGCTCTAACCACTAGGCTACCTGCCACCCAACGCTCTAACCACTAGGCTACCTGCCACCCAACGTTCTAACCACTAGGTTACCTGCCACCCAACGCTCTAACCACTAGGTTACCTGCCACCCAACGCTCTAACCACAAGGTTACCTGCCACCCAACGCTCTACCCACTAGGTTACCTGCCACCCAACGCTCTAACCACTAGGCTACATGCAACCCACCGCTCTAACCACTAGGTTACCTGCCACCCAATGCTCTAACCACTAGGCTACATGCAACCCACCGCTCTAACCACTAGGTTACCTGCCACCCAACGCTCTAACCACTAGGCTACATGCAACCCACCGCTCTAACCACTAGGTTACCTGCCACCCAACGCTCTAACCACTAGGCTACCTGTCACCTCTACACTCTAACCACTAGGCTACCTGTCACCTCTACACTCTAACCACTAGGTTACCTGCCACCCAACGCTCTAACCACTAGGCTACCTGCCTCCCCACGCTCTAACCACTAGGCTACCTGCCACCCAACGCTCTAACCACTAGGTTACCTGCCACCCAATGCTCTAACCACTAGGCTACCTGCCGCCCCTACACTCTAACCACTAGGTTACCTGCCACCCAACGCTCTAACCACTAGGCTACCTGCCTCCCAACGCTCTAACCACTAGGCTACCTGCCACCCAACGCTCTAACCACTAGGTTACCTGCCACCCAACGCTCTAACCACTAGGTTACCTGCCGCCCAATGCTCTAACCACTAGGCTACCTGCCACCCAACGCTCTAACCACTAGGCTACCTGCCACCCAATGCTCTAACCACTAGGTTACCTGCCGCCCCTACACTCTAACCACTAGGCTACCTGCCTCCCAACGCTCTAACCACTAGGCTACCTGCCACCCAACGCTCTAACCACTAGGCTACCTGCCTCCCAACGCTCTAACCACTAGGCTACCTGCCACCCAACGCTCTAACCACTAGGTTACCTGCCACCCAACGCTCTAACCACTAGGCTACCTGCCTCCCAACGCTCTAACCACTAGGCTACCTGCCACCAAACGCTCTAACCACTAGGCTACCTGCCACCCAACGCTCTAACCACTAGGCTACCTGCCACCCCATATACTCAGTATTTAATTATGTTGTTTCCTGTTTGGACCCCAGGAAGGGTAGCCTCTCACTCGGCAGCAGCTAATTGGGGATCCTAATGAATACTAAATACTAATATCTATTCAACCTGCTCCTCCTCCTCCCCCTGCACGTCATCTTCCTCCTCCTATTCACCTCCTCCTCCCCCTGCTCCTTCACCTCCTCCTCCCCTCTTCCTCCTCCTCCTCCCCTCCTCCTCCTCCTCCTCCTCCCCCTTCACGTCCTCCTCCTCCTATTCACTTCCTCCTCCTCCTCCTATTCACCTCCTCCTCCTCCTCCTCCTCCCCCTTCACGTCCTCCTCCTCCTCCTATTCACCTTCACCTCCCCCTCCTCCTCCTCCTCCGCCTCCTCCTCCTATTCACCTCCTCCTCCTCCTCCTATTCACCTCCTCCTCCTCCTCCCCCTTCACCTCCTCCTCCTCCTCCTATTCACCTTCTCCTCCTCCTCCTCCTCCTCCTATTCACCTTCCTCCTCCTCCTCCTCCTCCTCACCCACCTCTCAACTATTCACCCTCCTCCTTCAATCAACTCTTCCCCCATCTCACATCTATATACCCTCCACTTCTTCCACCTCCTCCTCCTCCTCTACATCACAACTATCCACCCTCCTCCTCCTCCACCTCCTCTTCCTCCTCCTCCTCCTCCTCTACATCACAACTATCCACCCTCCTCCTCCTCCACCTCCTCTTCCACCTCCTCCTCCTCCTCTACATCACAACTATCCACCCTCCTCCTCCTCCACCTCCTCTTCCTCCTCCTCCTCCTCCTCTCCATCACACCTATCCACCCTCCTCCTCCTCCCCCACCTCCTTCTGCTCCACATCACAACTATCCACCCTGCTGCAACATGACATTCTGCTCAGACCTCAGATTCTCTGTTGTTGTTTCTGCTGCAATGTGAACATCCAGTGAACCCCCTGCCTTCCACTCATTAACCATCACTTTGGCCCAATGAAAGTAGAGTGGTGGAGTCATGTCCCACAGCACGCTAGCTACATGGAGACTAGGCTACAGCTTCTGTTTGGTAAACACTCTGGCTGTATCTCATATAGCACCCTATTCCCTAAGGGCTCTGGTCGAAAGTAGAGCACTATGTAGGGAATAGGGCTCTGGTCGAAAGTAGAGCACTATATAGGGAATAGGGCTCTGGTCGAAAGTAGAGCACTATGTAGGGAATAGGGCCCTGGTCTAAAGTAGTGCACTATATAGGGAATAGGGCTCTGGTCGAAAGTAGTGCACTATATAGGGAATAGGGCTCTGGGTCGAAAGTAGAGCACTATGTAGGGAATAGGGCTCTGGTCTAAAGTAGTGCACTATATAGGGAATAGGGCTCTGGTCGAAAGTAGAGCACTATATAGGGAATAGGGCTCTGGTCTAAAGTAGTGCACTATATAGGGAATAGGGCTCTGGTCGAAAGTAGTGCACTATATAGGGAATAGGGCTCTGGGTCGAAAGTAGAGCACTATGTAGGGAATAGGGCTCTGGTCTAAAGTAGTGCACTATATAGGGAATAGGGCTCTGGTCGAAAGTAGTGCACTATGTAGGGAATAGGGCTCTGGTCTAAAGTAGTGTACTATATAGGGAATAGGGCCCTGGTCTAAAGTAGTGCACTATTAGGGAATAGGTTGCCATTTGGGACAGAGACGCTCACTCATCATAACACACAGAGACCTGCCACAGGCTCACACAACAGAGTGGCTCACTAAATCACTCTCTCTCTGGGAAGCAAATTATCTGGAATACCTCAGATCTCAGCCCAGGTATTCACTCTGTGTCAACAACAACCTGCGTCAGATGAAAAAAGAGAGAGAGAGAGAGAGAGATACAGAGATACAGAGAGACAGAGAGAGAGAGAGACAGAGAGAGAGAGACAGAGAGAGAGATACAGAGAGAGAGAGAGAGAGAGAGAGAGAGAGAGAGAGAGAGAGAGAGAGAGAGAGAGAGAGAGAGAGAGAGAGAGAGAGAGAGAGAGAGAGAGAGAGAGAGAGAGAGAGAGAGAGAGAGAGAGAGAGAGAGAGAGAGGCACGGAGAGAGAGAGGCACGGAGAGAGAGAGAGAGAGAACGAGAGCGAGAGAGAGAGAGAGCAAGAGAGAACGAGAGAGAGAGAGAGCAAGAGAGAACGAGAGAGAGAGAGAGGCACAGAGAAAGAGAGAGAGGCACAGAGAAAGAGAGAGAGAGAGAGAGAGAGAGAGTCCCATCCACCAAACTACCAGGTGTGAAACAGGGAAGAGACTCAGGGGGTATGCTAATTTGGTATATATCAGACCTAACTCACTCTATTAAATACATCAAAACAGGAACATTTTACATCTGGCTAGAAATTCAAAGGGAAATTATCTCAACTGAGAAAAACGTCCTCCTGTGTGCTACCTATATCCACCCACTAGAATCCCCATACTTTAATGAAGACAGCTTCTCCATCCTGGAGGGGGAAATCAATAATTTCCAGGCCCAGGAACATGTACTAGACCTAAATGTCAGAACTGGACAAGAACCTGACACCCTCAGCACACAGGGGGACAAACACCTACCTGGAGGTGACAGCATTCCCTCCCCCATATGTCCCCCTAGGCACAACTACGACAACATAACCAACAAAACGGGTCACAACTCCTGCAGCTCTGACTATGTAGACACGCTGAGTATGTACAAAGTCAATGGTAGGCTTCGAGGGGACTCCTGTTGGAGGTACACCTATAGCTCATGTCTTGGCAGTAATACTGTAGACTACTTTATCACTGACCTCAACCCAGACTCTCAGAGCGTTCAGTCAGTCCACTGACACCCCTATCAGATCACAGCAAAATCACAGTCTACTTGAACAGAGTAGTACTCAATCATGAGGCATCAAAGCCAAAGGAACTGAATAATATTAAGAAATGCTATAGATGGAAGGAAAGTAGTGTGGATAGGCAACAAAAATTCAATCCTTTTTAGACAACTTCCTGGACAAACCATTTCACTGTAATAGTGAAGGTGTAAACTTGGCAGTAGAAAACCTAAACAGTATATTTGACCTCTCAGCGTCCTTATCAAATAAAAAATCTAACAGAAAACAAAGAAAATCAACAACAATGACAAATGGTTTGATGAATAATGCAAAAACCTAAGAAAGAAATTGAGAAACCTGTCCAACCAAAAACAGAGCCTCATAAAACCTGAGTCTACGCTTTCACTATGGGGAATCACTAAAACAATACAGAAATACACTACGGAAAAATAAGGCCCGTCAGAAATCAGCTCAATGTAATTGAGGAATTCCTAGAATCTAATCACTTCTGGGAAACATTTTAAACATGAAGCACGACGTGTTATCTATCCAAAACAGAGATGATAAAGACAGGAAGGATAAACAGCTTCTCCAATCTTATTGGCCCAAAAAAGAACAAACAGCAAAAACAAATTCAGACACGTTTGTATTTATTATGGATCCCCATTAGTTCCTGCCAAGGCAGCAGCTACTCTTCCTGGGGTTTATTATGGATCCCCATTAGTTCCTGCCAAGGCAGCAGCTACTCTTCCTGGGGTTTATTATGGATCCCCATTAGTTCCTGCCAAGGCAGCAGATACTCTTCCTGGGGTTTATTATGGATCCCCATTAGTTCCTGCCAAGGCAGCAGCTACTCTTCCTGGGGTTTATTATGGATCCCCATAAGTTCCTGTCAAGGCAGCAGCTACTCTTCCTGGGGTTTATTATGGATCCCCATTAGTTCCTGTCAAGGCAGCAGCTACTCTTCCTGGGGTTTATTATGGATCCCCATTAGTTCCTGCCAAGGCAGCAGCTACTCTTCCTGGGGTTTATTATGGATCCCCATTAGTTCCTGTCAAGGCAGCAGCTACTCTTCCTGGGGTTTATTATGGATCCCCATAAGTTCCTGTCAAGGCAGCAGCTACTCTTCCTGGGGTTTATTATGGATCCCCATTAGTTCCTGCCAAGGCAGCAGCTACTCTTCCTGGGGTTTATTATGGATCCCCATTAGTTCCTGCCAAGGCAGCAGCTACTCTTCCTGGGGTTTATTATGGATCCCCATTAGTTCCTGCCAAGGCAGCAGCTACTCTTCCTGGGGTTTATTATGGATCCCCATTAGTTCCTGCCAAGGCAGCAGCTACTCTTCCTGGGGTTTATTATGGATCCCCATTAGTTCCTGCCAAGGCAGCAGATACTCTTCCTGGGGTTTATTATGGATCCCCATTAGTTCCTGCCAAGGCAGCAGCTACTCTTCCTGGGGTTTATTATGGATCCCCATAAGTTCCTGTCAAGGCAGCAGCTACTCTTCCTGGGGTTTATTATGGATCCCCATTAGTTCCTGTCAAGGCAGCAGCTACTCTTCCTGGGGTTTATTATGGATCCCCATTAGTTCCTGCCAAGGCAGCAGCTACTCTTCCTGGGGTTTATTATGGATCCCCATTAGTTCCTGTCAAGGCAGCAGCTACTCTTCCTGGGGTTTATTATGGATCCCCATAAGTTCCTGTCAAGGCAGCAGCTACTCTTCCTGGGGTTTATTATGGATCCCCATTAGTTCCTGCCAAGGCAGCAGCTACTCTTCCTGGGGTTTATTATGGATCCCCATTAGTTCCTGCCAAGGCAGCAGCTACTCTTCCTGGGGTTTATTATGGATCCCCATTAGTTCCTGCCAAGGCAGCAGCTACTCTTCCTGGGGTTTATTATGGATCCCCATAAGTTCCTGTCAAGGCAGCAGCTACTCTTCCTGGGGTTTATTATGGATCCCCATTAGTTCCTGTCAAGGCAGCAGCTACTCTTCCTGGGGTTTATTATGGATCCCCATTAGTTCCTGCCAAGGCAGCAGCTACTCTTCCTGGGGTTTATTATGGATCCCCATTAGTTCCTGTCAAGGCAGCAGCTACTCTTCCTGGGGTTTATTATGGATCCCCATTAGTTCCTGCCAAGCCAGCAGCTACTCTTCCTGGGGTTTATTATGGATCCCCATTTAGTTCCTGCCAAGGCAGCAGCTACTCTTCCTGGTGTTTATTATGGATCCTCATTAGTTCCTGCCAAGGCAGCAGCTACTCTTCCTGGGGTTTATTATGGATCCCCATTAGTTCCTGCCAAGCCAGCAGCTACTCTTCCTGGGGTTTATTGTGGATCCCCATTAGTTCCTTCCAAGGCAGCAGCTACTCTTCCTGGGGTTTATTAAGGCAGTTTATACCATTTAAAAACATTACAATACATTCACAGATTTCACAACAGATCGTATGCCCTCAGGCCTCTACTCCACCACTACCACATGTCTACATTACTGATTCCATGTGTATGTATAGTGCGTATGTTATTGTGTGTGTTACTTCACGGTTCCCACTGTTTTATCTGTTTAATCTGTTTATAAATCTGATTCTACTGCTGCATCAGTTAACTGATGTGGAATAGAGTTCCATGTAGTCATGGCTCTATGTAGTACTGTGCACCTCCCATAGTCTGTTCTGGGACTGTGAAGAGACCTCTGGAGGCATGTCTTGTGGGGTATGCATGGGTGTCCGAGCTGTGGGCCAGTAGTTTAGACAGACAGCTCAGTGCATTCAACATGTCAATACCTCTCGTATATACAAGTAGTGATGAAATCAATCTCTCCTCCACTTTGAGCCAGGATAGATTGACATGCATATTATTAATATTAGCTATCTGTGTACATCCAAGGGCCAGCCGTGCTGCCCTGTTCTGAGACAATTGCAATTTTCCTAAGTCCATTTTTGTGGCACCTGACCACACGACTGAACAGCAGTCCAGGTGCGACAAAACTAGGGCCTGTAGGACCTGCCTTGTTGATAGTGTTGTTAAGAAGGTAGAAACTATGGCCTGTAGGACCTGCCTTGTTGATAGTGCTGTTAAGAAGGTAGAAACTAGGGCCTGTAGGACCTGCCTTGTTGATAGTGTTGTTAAGAAGGTAGAGACTAGGGCCTGTAGACCTGCCTTGTTGATAGTGCTGTTAAGAAGGTAGAAACTAGGGCCTGTAGGACCTGCCTTGTTGATAGTGTTGTTAAGAAGGTAGAAACTAGGGCCTGTAGGACCTGCCTTGTTGATAGTGTTGTTAAGAAGGTAGAAACTAGGGCCTGTAGGACCTGCCTTGTTGATAGTGTTGTTAAGAAGGTAGAAACTAGGGCCTGTAGGACCTGCCTTGTTGATAGTGTTGTTAAGAAGGTAGAAACTAGGGCCTGTAGGACCTGCCTTGTTGACAGTGCTGTTAAGAAGGTAGAAACTAGGGCCTGTAGGACCTGCCTTGTTGATAGTGTTGTTAAGAAGGTAGAAACTAGGGCCTGTAGGACCTGCCTTGTTGATAGTGTTGTTATGAAGGCAGAGCACCACTTTATGATAGACATACTTCTCCCCAATATGTTTTGACCATGACAGTTCAGGGTTACTCCAGGGTTACTCCAGGGTTACTCTTAGCCGTCTCAATTTGCTCAATTTACACATGATTTATTACAAGATTTAGTTGAGGTTTAGGGTTTAGTGAATGATTTGTCCCAAATACAATGCTTTTAGTTTTAGAAATACTTTGGGCTAACTTATTCCTTGCCACCCACTCTGAAACTAACTGCTGCTCTTTGTTAAGATCTTTGTTAAGTATTTGTTAAGTATTGCAGTCATTTCAGTCGCTGTAGTAGCTGATGTGTATAGTGTTGAGTCATCCGCATACATAGACACTCTGGCTTTACTCAAAGCCAGTGGCATGTCGTTAGTAAATATTTAAAAAAGTAAGGGGCCTAGACAGCTGCCCTGGGGAATTCCTGATTCCACCTGGATTATGTTGGAGAGGATTCCATTAAAGAACACCCTCTGTGTTCTGTTAGACAGGTAACTCTTTATCCACATCATAGCAGGGGGTGTAAAGCCATAGGTTTTTCCAGCAGCAGACTATGATCGATAGTCAAAAGCCGCACTGAAGTCTAACAAGACAGCCCCCACAATATTTTTATTATCAATTTATCTCAGCCAATCATCAGTCATTTGTCTAAGTGTTGTGCTTGTTGAATGTCCTTCCCTATAAGCATGCTGAACGTTTGTTGTCAATTTGTTTACTGTGAAACAGCATTGTATCTGGTCAAACACAGTTGTTTCCAGAAGTTTACTAAGGGTTGGTAACAGGCTGATTGGTCGGCTATCTAAGCCAGTACAGGGAGCTTTACTATTCTTGGGTAGCGGAATGACTTTAGCTTCCCTCCAGGCCTGAGGGCACACACTCTCTAGTAAGCTTAGATTGAAGATATGGCAAATAGGAGTGGCAATATCGTCTGCTATTATCCTCAGTAATTTTCCATCCAGATTATCAGACCCCGGTGGCTTGTCATTGTTGATAGACAACTATAATTTTTTCACCTCTTTGACTTTACGGAATTCAAAAGTACAATTCTTGTCTTTCATAATTTGGTCCGATATACTTGGATGTGTAGTGTCAGCGTTTGTTGCTGGCATGTCATCCCTAAGTTTGTTTATCTTGCCAATGAAAAAGTCATTAAAGTAGTTGGCAATATCAGTGGGCTTTGTGATGAATCTGATTCAATGAATGAAGGAGCTGAGTTGGCTTTTTTTCCCAAAATTTCAATTAAGATGTCTCAAAGCTTATTACTATCATTCTATATATAATGTTTCTTTGTTTCATAGTGTAGTTTTTTTAAAATATATTTAGTTTAGTCGCATCATTTCTTATACATGATCAATTACAAATCTTAGAATCAACTATTAAAGACTACCAGTACCCACTGGATTCTCCAATTACATTGGATGAACTACAGAACAAAATACAAACCCTCCAACCCAAAAGGCCTGTGGTGTTGAAATGAAATGATAAAATATACAGACCACAAATTCAATTGACTATACTTAAACTCTTTAACATCATCCTTAGCTCTGGCATCTTCCCCAATATTTGGGACCAATGATTTATCACCCCAATCCACAAAGTGGAGACAAATTTGACCCCATAACTACCGTGGGATATGCGTCAACAGCAACCTTGGGAAAATCCACTGCATTATCATTAACAGTACATTCAGTGAAACAATGTACTGAGCAAATGTCAAATTGGCTTTTTACCAAATTACCGTACAACAGACCACGTATTCACCCTGCACAACCTAACTGACAAACAAACAAACCAAAACAAGGCCAAAGTCTTCGCATGATTTGTTGATTTCAAAAAAGCTTTGACTCAATTTGGCATGAGGGTCTGCTATACAAATTAATGGAAAGTGGTGTTGGGGGTAAAACAAGACATTATAAAATCCATGTACACAAACAACAAATGTGCAGTTAAAATTGGCAAAAGACACACACATTTCTTCCTACGGGGCCGTGGGGTGAGACAGGGATGCAGCTTAAGCCCCACCCTCTTCAACATATCAACGAATAGGTGAGGGCACTAGAACAGTCTGCAGCACCCGGCCTCACCCTACTAGAACAGTCTGCAACACCCGTCCTCACCCTACTAGTACAGTCTGCAGCACCCGGCCTCACCCTACTAGAACAGTCTGCAGCACCCGGCCTCACCCTACTAGAACAGTCTGCAGCACCCAGCCTCACCCTAATAGAACAGTCTGCAGCACCCGGCCTCACCCTACTAGAACAGTCTGCAGCACCCGGCCTCACCCTACTAGAACAGTCTGCAGCACCCGGCCTCACCCCACTAGAACAGTCTGCAGCACCAGGCCTCACCCTACTAGAACAGTCTGCAGCACCCGGCCTCATCCTACTAGAACAGTCTGCAGCACCCTGCCTCACCCTACTAGAACAGTCTGCAGCACCCGGCCTCACCCTACTAGAATCTGAAGTCAAATGTCTACTGTTTGCTGATGATCTGGTGCTTCTGTCACCAACCAAGGAGGGCCGACAGCAGCACCTAGATCTTCTGCACAGATTCTGTCAGACTTGCGTCCTGACAGTAAATCTCAGTAAGATAAAAAATAATGGTGTTCCAAAAAAGGTCCAGTTACCAGGATCACAAATACAAATTCCATCTAGACACCGTTGCCCTGGAGCACACAAAAAACTATACGTACCTCGGCCTAAACATCAGCACCACAGGTAACTTCCACAAAGCTGTGAACGATCTGAGAGACAAGGCAAGAAGGGCCTTCTATGCCATGAAATGGAACATAAAATTCAACATACCAATTAGGATCTGGCTAAAAATACTAGAATCAGTCATAGAACCCATTGCCCTTTATGGTTGTGAGGTCTGGGGTCCGCTCACCAACCAAGAATTCACAAAATGGTACAAACACCAAATTGAAACTCTGCATGCAGAATTCTGCAAAAATATCCACTGTGTACAATGTAAAACACCAAATAATGCATGCAGAGCAGAATTAGGATACCCACTAATTATCAATATCCAGAAAAGAGCTATTAAATTTGACAACCCCCTAAAAGGAAGCGATTACCAAACCTTCCATAACAAAGCCATCTCCTACAGAGAGATGAACCTGGAGAAGAGTCCCCTAAGCAAGCTGGTCCTGGGGCTCTGTTCACAAACACAAACACACCCCACAGAGTCCTCACCTACAGAGAGATGAACCTGGAGAAGAGTCCCCTAAGCAAGCTGGTCCTGGGGCTCTGTTCACAAACACAAACAGACCCCACAGAGCCCCAGGACAACAGCACAATTAGACCCAACCAAATCATGAGAAAACAAAAAGATTATTACTTGACACATTGGTAAGAATTTACAAAAAACAGAGCAAACTAGAATGTTATTTGGCCCTAAACAGAGAGTATACAGTGGCAAAATATCTGACCACTGTGACTGACCCAAACTTAAGGAAAGCTTTGACTATGTACAGACTCAGTGAGCATAGCCTTGCTATTGAGAAAGGCCGCCGTAGGCAGACATGGCTCTCAAGAGAAGACAGGCTATGTGCTCACTGCCCACAAAATGAGGTGGAAACTGAGCTGCACTTCCTAACCTCCTGCCCAATGTATGACCATATTAGAGAGACATATTTCCCTCAGATTACACAGATCCACAAAGAATTCGAAAACAAATCCAATTTTGATAAACTCCCATATCTACTGGGTGAAATTCCACAGTGTGCCATCACAGCAGCAAGATTTGTGACCTGTTGCCACAAGAAAAGGGCAACCAGTGAAGAACAAACACCATTGTAAATACAACCCATATTTATGTTTATTTATTTTAACTTGTGTGCTTTAACCATTTGTACATTGTTACAACACTGCATATATATAATATAACATTTGTAATGTCTTTATTGTTTTGAAACTTCTGTATGTGTAATGTTTACTGTTCATTTTTATTGTTTATTTGACTTTTGTATATTATCTACCTCACTTGCTTTGGCAATGTTAACACATGTTTCCCATGCCAATAAAGCCCCTTGAATTGAATTGAATTGAATTGAATTGAAACAGAGACAGAGAGAGAGAAACAGAGAGAGAAACAGAGAGAGAGAGAGAGAGAGAGAGAGAGAGAGAGAGAGAGAGAGAGAGAGAGAGAGAGAGAGAGAGAGAGAGAGAGAGAGAGAGACAGAGACAGAGAGAGAGAGAGAGAGAGAGAGAGAAACAGAGACAGAGAGAGAAACAGAGACAGAGAGAGAGAAACAGAGAGAGTGCGAGAGAGAGAGAAACAGAGAGAGAGAGAGAGAAACAGAGAGAGTGCGAGAGAGAGAGAGAGAAATAGAGAGAGAGACAGAGAGAGAGATACGGGGAGGGAGAGAAACAGAGAGAGAGAATGAGAAACAGAACAGTGTAGAAAATGAGAAACAGAGAGAAAGAGAGAGAGGAAGGAGAAGGTGTGGGGGTGAGAGATGGGGTAGGGAGGGGGAGCAGCTGCCTTGCCATGTAAATAGTTGTGGAGATAGGTAGGGTTGGTCTTGGAGCCAAGGGTTCTACAAAGGGACTTCACCATCTGTTACAGGCCTGATTCCTGCTCTGTTCTACTCTCCTCTGTTCTACGCTGCTCTGTTCTACGCTGCTCTGTTCTACGCTGCTCTGTTCTACGCTGCTCTGTTCTACACTGCTCTGTTCTACGCTGCTCTGTTCTACTCTCCTCTGTTCTACTCTCCTCTGTTCTACTCTGCTATTTTCTAATCTACTCTGTTCTACTCTGCTCTGTTCTACTCTCCTCTGCTCTACTCTCCTCTGCTCTGCTCTGTTATAATCTACTCTGTTATAATCTACTCTGCTCTACTCTCCTCTGCTCTGCTCT
>NC_092089.1:101936828-101959328 GCF_045679555.1 Salvelinus alpinus | reverse complement strand
CAATTTCCATGGTGTCCACATCACCAACAAACTAGAATGGTCCAAACACACCAAGACAGTTGTGAAGAGGGCACGACAACACCTGTTCCCCCTCAGGAGACTAAAAAGATTTGGCATGGGTCCTCAGATCCTCAAAAGGTTCTACAGCTGCACCATCGAGAGCATCCTGACCGGTTGCATCACTGCCTGGTACGGCAACTGCTCAGCCTCCGACCGCAAGGCACTACAGAGGGTAGTGCGTAAGGCCCAGTACACTAGGTCCAAGCTTCCTGTCATCCAGGACCTCTATACCAGGCGGTGTCAGAGGACGACCCTAAAACATGTCAAGGACTCCAGCCACCCCAGTCAGACTGTTCTCTCTGCTACCGCACGGCAAGCGGTACCGGAGAGCCAAGTCTAGGTCCAAGAGGCTTCTAAACAGCTTCTACCCCCAAGCCATAAGACTCCTGAACATCTAGTCAAATGGCTACCCGGACTATTTACACTGCTGCTTCTCTCTGTTTATTATCTATGCATAGTCACTTTAACTCTACCTACATGTACATATTACCTCAATTACCTCCACTAACCGCTGCCCCCGCACATTGACTCTGTACCGGTACCCCCTATATAAAGTCTCGCTATTGTTATTTTACTGCTGCTCTTTAATTACTTGTTACTTTTATTTCTTATTCTTATCCAACATATTTTAAACTGCATTGTTGGTTAGGGGCTCGTAAGCAAGCATTTCACCTGTTGTATTCATTATTTCACTGTGAGGTCTACTACACCTGTTATATTCATTATTTCACTGTAAGGTCTACTACACCTGTTGTATTCATTATTTCACTGTGAGGTCTACTACACCTGTTGTATTCATTATTTCACTGTAAGGTCTACTACACCTGTTGTATTCATTATTTCACTGTAAGGTCTACACCTGTTATATTCGCTGCATGTGACTAATTACATTTGATTTGATTTGAACTAGGCCTGTGCCTAAAACCCTATTTCCTTTATAGTTCACTACTTTAGGCCAGGGCCCAGAGGGTAGTGCACTACTTTAGGCCATGGCCCAGAGGGTAGGTCACTACTTTAGACCAGGGCCCAGAGGGTAGTGCACTACTTTAGACCAGGGCCCAGAGGGTAGTGCACTACTTTAGACTGGGGCCCAGAGGGTAAGTCACTACTTTAGACCAGGGCCCAGAGGGTAGGTCACTACTTTAGACCAGGGCCCAGAGGGTAAGTCACTACTTTAGACCAGGGCCCAGAGGGTAGTGCACTACTTTAGGCCAGGGCCCAGAGGGTAGGTCACTACTTTAGACCAGGGCCCAGAGGGTAGGTCACTACTTTAGACCAGGGCCCAGAGGGTAGGTCACTACTTTAGACCAGGGCCCAGAGGGTAGTGCACTACTTTAGACCAGGATCCAGAGGGTAGGTCACTACTTTAGACCAGGGCCCAGAGGGTAGTGCACTACTTTAGACCAGGGCCCAGAGGGTAGTGCACTACTTTAGACCAGGGCCCAGAGGGTAGTGCACTACTTTAGATCAGGATCCAGAGGGTAGGTCACTACTTCAGACCAGGGCCCAGAGGGTAGTGCACTACTTTAGACCAGGGCCCAGAGGGTAGTGCACTACTTTAGGCCAGGGCCCAGAGGGTAGGTCACTACTTTAGACCAGGGCCCAGAGGGTAGGTCTCTACTTTAGACCAGGGCCCAGAGGGTAGTGCACTACTTTAGACTGGGGCCCAGAGGGTAAGTCACTACTTTAGGCCATGGTCCAGAGGGTAGGTCACTACTTTAGACCAGGGCCCAGAGGGTAGTGCACTACTTTAGGCCAGGGCCCAGAGGGTAGGTCACTACTTTAGACCAGGGCCCAGAGGGTAGTGCACTACTTTAGACCAGGGCCCAGAGGGTAGTGCACTACTTTAGACTGGGGCCCAGAGGGTAAGTCACTACTTTAGACCAGGGCCCAGAGGGTAGGTCACTACTTTAGACTGGGGCCCAGAGGGTAATGTACCACTCTCCACCTCTCTCTCTCTCTCTCCAGCTATCTTTCTTTCTCTCTCTCCACCCATCTGTTTCCCTCTCTCTCCACCTATCTTTCTTTCTCTCTCTCCACCTATCTTTCTTTCTCTCTCTCCATCGATCTCTCTCTCTCCTCCTATCTCTCTCTCTCCTATCTCTCTCTCACCATCGATCTCTCTCTCTCCTATCGCTCTCTCTCCACCTATCTTTCTCTCTCTCTCTCCTCCTATCTTTCTCTCTCTCTCTCCTCCTATCTCTCTCTCTCTCCTCCTATCTCTCTCTCTCCACCTTTCTCTCTCTCCCTCTCTTCAGAGAATAACACACGTGAGTAATTTGTTTAACAAATGTTGGTTTTTGACGGTGTTCCTCCGTGCACAAGGCTCCTCTAAAGCTGGTGGGCTTCGTTGGTTAGAGGTTCATTAAAGTAAAGCAAACAGATGAATTAACACTATCTCTACACACTGAGAACAGCCGGCTGGGCCAACAAGCCAAGGACAGCAGGCGCTGAAATGTAACACCATTACCTACATTCGCATGCATCTGTCCATGTCTTCACCCCCCCCCCCCCCCCCACCCCTCCTCTTCCTCCCCTCCCCTCCGCCCCGGGACCCAGCGCGGCGTGGCCTTGAACATTGTGTCGAGGCGGAGGGACCACCTGCGTGTTATGTCTCTGGAATACAATTACACAGAATCCAGCTCTGCAAATAACTCAGCGAGAAGATCATTTTCCCTCCACGTGCCGCTCGCTAGACAAAAGGTAAAATTAGAACAGATGATATCATTTAATTCCTCTCATTCCACTTCTTTCTCTCTCTTCTGGGATAAGGGTTCTTTCTTTTTTCTTCACATGCCGAGGGTGAGATGACCTTTGTTGGGGGTCATGGAATAAACATAACCGTAGCAGGAGACCCTCCATACAGGTCTAGCAGTGTTAGAGGAGCAGGGGGACACGACTCAGGTTTGGGGTCCTCAGGGATAACCCTGTATGTTCTGTTCACCTCTCTGTAGAGGAGCAGGGAGACACGACTCAGGTTTGGGGTCCTCAGGGATAACCCTGTATGTTCTGTTCACCTCTCTGTAGAGGAGCTGGGGGACACGACTCAGGTTTGGGGTCCTCAGGGATAACCCTGTATGTTCTGTTCACCTCTCTGTAGAGGAGCAGGGAGACACGACTCAGGTTTGGGGTCCTCAGGGATAACCCTGTATGTTCTGTTCACCTCTCTGTAGAGGAGCTGGGGGACACGACTCAGGTTTGGGGTCCTCAGGGATAACCCTGTATGTTCTGTTCACCTCTCTGTAGAGGAGCTGGGGGACACGACTCAGGTTTGGGGTCCTCAGGGATAACCCTGTATGTTCTGTTCACCTCTCTGTAGAGGAGCAGGGGGACACGACTCAGACATCGGCAGGTTTAACTAGTGTTAGTTACACTGACTCCTATCAGACTATTACCAGGGTTAGTTACACTGACTCCTATTAGACTATTACCAAGGTTAGTTAGGGTTACACTGACTCCTATCAGACTATTACCAGGGTTAGTTAGGGTTACACTGACTCCTATCAGACTATTACCAGGGTTAGTTACACTGACTCATATCAGACTATTACCAGGGTTAGTTAAACTGACTCCTATCAGACTATTACCAGGGTTAGTTAGGGTTACACTGACTCCTATCAGACTATTACCAGGGTTAGTTACACTGACTCCTATCAGACTATTACCAGGGTTAGTTATGGTTACACTGACTCCTATCAGACTATTACCAGGGTTAGTTAGGGTTACACTGACTCCTATCAGACTATTACCAGGGTTAGTTAGGGTTACACTGACTCATATCAGACTATTACCAGGGTTAGTTACACTGACTCATATCAGACTATTACCAGGGTTAGTTACACTGACTCATATCAGACTATTACCAGGGTTAGTTACACTGACTCCTATCAGACTATTACCAGGGTTAGTTAGGGTTACACTGACTCCTATCAGACTATTACCAGGGTTAGTTACACTGACTCATATCAGACTATTACCAGGGTTAGTTACACTGACTCCTATTAGACTATTACCAGGGTTAGTTAGGGTTACACTGACTCCTATCAGACTATTACCAGGGTTAGTTAGGGTTACACTGACTCATATCAGACTATTACCAGGGTTAGTTAGGGTCTCACCATACTATCAACAGCTATATCTCTCTAGGGTCTCACCATACTATCAACAGCTATATCTCTCCAGGGTCTCACCATACTATCAACAGCTATATCTCTCCAGGGTCTCACCATACTATCAACAGGGAGGGAGGGAGGGAGGGAGGGAGGGAGGGAGGGAGGGAGGGAGGGAGGGAGGGAGGGAGGGAGATCATGGGTTCCTGAGTTCTTCTGCAAAAAAATATAATTATAGTTGGATAAATGCAGATAAACTCATACAGGAAACTACCCTCGACATCAAAACCTTCCAACCAAATCAGAATTCCATACCTAAAACCTTGATTTTACTACAAAGGACTATCAAGAAGAAACTTCTAACAAACCAAAACCTGCAGTAGAAACCGCGGGAACCTTGAAATACCATCCAACACAACACTGAGTAATGTTCAGTCTGACGCTAATTCTGAAGCAAAAAGTAAAAGATAATAATCTCTAGGTAATTTTGTTATATAAAGCTTAGTAAATAAGGCTACTAAGCTACCAAGCTGCTAGGACAGAACAGACCTGGCTGCAACTTCAATTAGCATTGAAGTGTGACGTGAGATGTGTGTAAACTCTTGAGCCTAACAATGGCAGCAAAGTTTCACAGCCCCCCCCCCCCCCCACCCAAATGCAGAGGCCTTTGAAGTCCCCTGTGCAGATGTCATCACAGTACAGTACCCCTTGGATATAAAAAATAACACTGCACGGAATAAGTACAAAAAGATGCTCCTCGAGGACAATCCAGAAACACTATTTGCTGACTTCTACAAAGAGGGGAACGTAAGCAACTTAATTTTACACACAGAACCTCCCCTGGCATGGCACAGTGCTATATTAACCAGACCATTCCCTGGCACAGTGCTATATTAACACAGACCATCCCCTGGCACAGTGCTATATTAACTTCTTTCAGCTATGGGGCAGAATTTTTATGTTTGGAAGAATAACGTTCCCAAGGTAAACTGACTATTTCTCAGGTCCAGATGCTAGAATATGCATATAATTGACAGATTAGGATAGAAAACACTCTAACGTTTCCAAAACTGTCAAAATATTGTCTGTGAGTATAACAGAACTGATTTTGCAGGCGAAAACCTGAGGAAATCCAACCCGGAAGTGGCTTTTATTTGGAAAAATCCCTGTTCCGTTGTCTGCCCCTCCTCCATTTAAAGGCGTATCAACCAGATTCATTTCCAATTGCTTCCTCAGGCTGTGACCAGGCTTTAGACATAGTTTCAAGCTTTTATTTTTGAAAAATGAGCGAGATTTTTCAAAACGCGTCAGGTGTCCTTTGATTAGTTCCTGCGCGCGAGAGAAGTAGCTCGACATTTTCTTTCTCTGTAGTATTGAATAGGTTACCGTTCGGTTGAAATATTATCGATTATGTATGTTAAAAACCAGACCATCCCCTGGCATGACACAGTGCTACATTAACCAGACCATCCCCTGGTACAGTGCTATATTAACACAGACCATCCCCTGGCATGACACAGTGCTATATTAACACAGACCATCCCCTGGCATGGCACAGTGCTATATTAACCAGACCATCCCCTGGCATGACACAGTGCTATATTAACCAGACCATCCCCTGGCATGGCACAGTGCTATATTAACACAGACCATCCCCTGGCATGGCACAGTGCTATATTAACACAGACCATCCCCTGGCATGACACAGTGCTATATTAACCAGACCATCCCCTGGCACAGTGCTATATTAACCAGACCATCCCCTGGCATGACACAGTGCTATATTAACACAGACCATCCCCTGGCATGGTGCTATATTAACCAGACCATCCCCTGGCATGGCACAGTGCTATATTAACACAGACAATCCCCTGGCATGACACAGTGCTATATTAACACAGACCATCCCCTGGCATGGTGCTATATTAACCAGACCATCCCCTGGCACAGTGCTATATTAACACAGACCATCCCCTGGCATGACACAGTGCTACATTAACCAGACCATCCCCTGGCATGGCACAGTGCTATATTAACCAGACCATCCCCTGGCACAGTGCTATATTAACACAGACCATCCCCTGGCATGACACAGTGCTACATTAACCAGACCATCCCCTGGCATGGCACAGTGCTATATTAACCAGACCATCCCCTGGCATGGCACAGTGCTATATTAACACAGACAATCCCCTGGCATGACACAGTGCTATATTAACACAGACCATCCCCTGGCATGACACAGTGCTATATTAACACAGACCATCCCCTGGCATGGCACAGTGCTATATTAACACAGACAATCCCCTGGCATGACACAGTGCTATATTAACACAGACAATCCCCTGGCATGACACAGTGCTATATTAACACAGACCATCCCCTGGCATGACACAGTGCTATATTAACACAGACAATCCCCTGGCATGACACAGTGCTATATTAACACAGACAATCCCCTGGCATGACACAGTGCTATATTAACACAGACCATCCCCTGGCATGACACAGTGCTATATTAACACAGACCATCCCCTGGCATGGCACAGTGCTATATTAACACAGACAATCCCCTGGCATGACACAGTGCTATATTAACACAGACCATCCCCTGGCATGGCACAGTGCTATATTAACACAGACAATCCCCTGGCATGACACAGTGCTATATTAACACAGACCATCCCCTGGCATGGCACAGTGCTATATTAACACAGACCATCCCCTGGCATGGTGCTATATTAACCAGACCATCCCTTGGCATGGTGCTACATTAACCAGACCATCCCTTGGCATGGTGCTATATTAACCAGACCATCCCTTGGCATGGTGCTATATTAACCAGACCATCCCTTGGCATGGTGCTATATTAACCAGACCATCCCTTGGCATGGTGCTATATTAACCAGAACATCCCTTGGCATGGTGCTACATTAACCAGACCATCCCTTGGCATGGTGCTATATTAACCAGACCATCCCTTGGCATGGTGCTATATTAACCAGACCATCCCTTGGCATGGTGCTATATTAACCAGACCATCCCTTGGCATGGTGCTATATTAACCAGACCATCCCCTGGCATGGTGCTATATTAACCAGACCATCCCTTGGCATGGTGCTACATTAACCAGACCATCCCCTGGCATGGTGCTACATTAACCAGACCATCCCTTGGCATGGTGCTATATTAACCAGACCATCCCCTGGCATGACACAGTGCTATAAGAGCACACTACCCCTATGTCAAGAGAGTGGGTATTGGCCCAGGGTGAATGGGGAGGGGGCAGAATGGGCATAGGTCTGATCTGGGGGGGGGGGGGGCTATATATGGTGTGGCCGGGGTTTGTTTGGGGTGGTCTCAGCTGGTTGGGGTGTGGCTGGGGAAGCTGTGGTCTGGGTGTAGGTCCTCTTGGTGTGGGTTCTCTCGGTGCAGATCCTTCGGGAGGGTGAAGGAATACTAGACATTGAGGAAATTGAAACAACCTCTGTCAACGTGTACAAGTCTGGGACAGTAATGGTGCAGGGCATCCTCATGCAGTTCCAGCAGGACTTCTACAGGATCAAAGAGAGAGAACAACAGGAAAAGGTCTCTCTCTGTGATGACTCCCCGATCCTGAGTGAGTCTGATCACACCTCTTCAAACTGTCCTGCAGACGAGGATATTCACCCCCCCCCCCCCCCCCTCCAACAGATGACATTCATATTCTGACTATCTCTGAAACTCACTTAGATAATACCTTTGATGATACAGTGGTAGCAATATGTAGTGATGGTAAAAAGCTTTGGAGCACCTTAAAGGAAATTTTAGGCAAAAAGGAAAACTCAGCTCCGTCATTCATTGAATCAGATGGCTCATTCATCAAAAAAACACTGATATTGCTAACTACATTAATACATTTTTTCATTGGCAGAACTTTGGAATGACATGCCAGCAACAAACGCTGACTGTCAGGCGGTGGATGTAGCTGGTGCATGAAGTCAGGCGGTGGATGTAGCTGGTGCAGGAAGTCAGGCGGTGGGTGTAGCTGGTGCAGGAAGTCAGGCGGTGGGTGTAGCTGGTGCAGGAAGTCAGGCGGTGGGTGTAGCTGGTGCATGAAGTCAGGCGGTGGGTGTAGCTGGTGCATGAAGTCAGGCGGTGGGTGTAGCTGGTGCAGGAAGTCAGGCGGTGGGTGTATCTGGTGCATGAAGTCAGGCGGTGGGTGTATCTGGTGCATGAAGTCAGGCGGTGGGTGTATCTGGTGCATGAAGTCAGGCGGTGGGTGTATCTGGTGCATGAAGTCAGGCGGTGGGTGTAGCTGGTGCATGAAGTCAGGCGGTGGGTGTAGCTGGTGCATGAAGTCAGGCGGTGGGTGTATCTGGTGCATGAAGTCAGGCGGTGGGTGTATCTGGTGCATGAAGTCAGGCGGTGGGTGTAGCTGGTGCATGAAGTCAGGCGGTGGGTGTAGCTGGTGCATGAAGTCAGGCGGTGGGTGTAGCTGGTGCATGAAGTCAGGCGGTGGGTGTAGCTGGTGCATGAAGTCAGGCGGTGGGTGTAGCTGGTGCATGAAGTCAGGCGGTGGGTGTAGCTGGTGCATGAAGTCAGGCGGTGGGTGTAGCTGGTGCATGAAGTCAGGCGGTGGGTGTATCTGGTGCAGGAAGTCAGGCGGTGGGTGTAGCTGGTGCAGGAAATCAGGAGAGCAGAGATGAGTGAACAACGCACATTACTTCAGAAACACAAAGTAAACATATCAATGTGCGAACAATAACGGTTGCCACAAAGCGTTTTCACCCGGACAAAAACAGCCGGAAACGTACCGACCTGAACAACAAACAATCACACATAAAGACATGGGGAAAACCGAGGGTTAAATACATGACCAGTAATTGGGAAATGAAAACCAGGTGTGTGGGGAAACAAAGACAAAACCAATGGAAAATGAAAAGTGGATCGGCGATGGCTAGAAGACCGGCGACGTCGACCGCAGAGCGCAGAGCGCCACCCGAACAAGGAGAGGAACCGACTTCGGCGGAAGTTGTGACACTGACACTACACTGTCACGTTCTGACCTTAGTTCCTTTTAAATGTCTTTATTTTAGTTGGTCAGAGCGTGAGTTGGGGTGGGCATTCTATGTTGTTTTTCTATGTTTTGTTTTGTTGTTATATTTCTATGTGTTTGGCCTAGTGTGGTTCTCAATCAGAGGCAGGTGTCAGTCGTTGTCTCTGATTTGAAGCCATATTTAGGTAGCCTGTTTGTGTGTTTTGTGGGTGGTTGTTTCCTGTGTTAGTGTTTGCACCATACGGGACTGTTTCGGTTGTTTGTTTGTACATTTGTTATTTTGTTCAGTGTTCTGTTGAGTTATTAAATATCTCATTATGGACACTTACCACGCTGCACATTGGTCCGATCCTTGCTACTCCTCCTCAGACGAAGAGGAAATCCGTTACAGAACCACCCACCAGAAAAGGACCAAGCAGCGTGGGAACATGGACTCCTGGACATGGGAGGACATTTTGGACGGCAAAGGACCCTGGGCACAGCCGGGGGAGTATCGCCGTCCGAAAGAGGAGCTGGAGGCAGCTAGAGCGGAGCGGCGCCACTACGAGGAATTGGCGCGAGGTAACGGGCACGAGAGGCAGCCCCAGACATTTTTGGGGGGGGTGGCACACGGGTAGATTGGCGGACTCAGGTAGGAGACCTGAGTCAACTCCCCGTGCTTACTGTGGCGAGAGAGTGACTGGGCAGGCACCGTGTTATGCGGGGGAGCGCACGATGTCCCCAGTGTGCACGCATAGCCCGGTGCGCTACATCACAGCTCCTCGAATCGGCCGGGCTAGAGTGGGCATCGAGCCAGGAGGGATGATGCCGGCTCAGCGCATCTGGTCTCCAGTGCGTCTCCTCGGCCCGAGGTATACTGCACCAGCCCTAAACATGGTGTCTCCAGTTCGCCAGCACAGCCCAGTGCGGACTGTTCCAACTCCCCACACTTGCCGGGCTACAGGGGGGATCCAGCCAGGATGAGTGGTGCTAGCTCTGCATTCGAGACCGCCAGTACGCCTCCACGGTCCAGTGCATCCGGTGCCTCGGCCAAGGACAAGGCCTCCTGCATGTCTCCCCAGCCTGGTGAGTCCTGTGCCTTCTCCCAGAGCCAGGCCTTCTGTGTGTCTCTCCAATCCAGTGATAATCCATGGCAAGAAGCCTCCAGTGATAATCCATGGCAAGAAGCCTCCAGTGATAATCCATGGCACAAAGCCTCCAGTGATAATCCATGGCAAGAAGCCTCCAGTGACGATCCATGGCACGAAGCCTCCAGTGATGATCCATGGCACGAAGCCTCCTGTGAGGATCCATGGCACGAAGCCTCCGGTGAGGATCCATGGCATGAGGCCTCCAACGAAGGACGTCAGTCCGGAGCCTCCAGCAACGCCTTCTAGTCCGGAGCCTCCAGCGACGCCCTCTAGTCCGGAGCCTCCAGTGTCGCCCTCTAGTCCGGAGCCTCCAGCGACGCCCTCTAGTCCGGAGCCTCCAGCGTCACCCTCTAGTCCGGAGCCTCCAACGTCACCCTCTAGTCCGGAGCCTCCAGCGTCGCCTTCTAGTCCGGAGCCTCCAGCGTCGCCCTCTAGTCCGGAGCATCCAGAGTCTCCCTCTAGTCCGGAGCATCCAGAGTCTCCCTCTAGTCCGGAGCCTCCAGCGTCGCCTTCTAGTCCGGAGCCTCCAGCGTCGCCCTCTAGTCCGGAGCATCCAGAGTCTCCCTCTAGTCCGGAGCATCCAGAGTCTCCCTCTAGTCCGGAGCAGCCAGAGTCTCCCTCCTGTCCGGAGCAGCCAGATTCTCCCTCTTGTCCGGAGCAGCCAGAGTCTCCCTCCTGTCCGGAGCTGCCAGAGCCGTCCGTCAGTCAGGAGCTGCCTGAGCCGCCCGTCAGTCAGGAGCTGCCCGTCACTACGGTGCTGCCGGAGTCACCCTTCACTCCGGTGCTGCCGGAGTCTCCCGTCTATTCGGGGCCCGCTGAAAGGGTCCCCAGTCCGAGGTCGGCGGTGAGGGTCGCCGCTCCAAAGGCGCC
Source organism: Salvelinus alpinus (assembly GCF_045679555.1). Lineage (NCBI taxonomy): Eukaryota > Metazoa > Chordata > Actinopteri > Salmoniformes > Salmonidae > Salvelinus > Salvelinus alpinus. Next base: position 101,948,121 of record NC_092089.1, on the reverse strand, counting down.
ACATAAGTGGGCCAAGACTATGGTGGAGTGGGGTCCACGTCCCGCACCAGAGCCGCCACCGCGGTGAAATGCCCACCCAGACCCTCCCCTATAGGTTCAGGTTTTGCGGCCGGAGTCCGCACCTTTGGGGGGGGGGTACTGTCACATTCTGACCTTAGTTCCTTTTAAATGTCTTTATTTTAGTTGGTCAGGGAGTGAGTTGGGGTGGGCATTCTATGTTGTTTTTCTATGTCTTGTTCTGTTGTTATATTTCTATGTGTTTGGCCTAGTATGGTTCTCAATCAGAGGCAGGTGTCAGTCGTTGTCTCTGATTGGGAGCCATATTTAGGTAGCCTGTTTTCTATTGTGTTTTGTGGGTGGTTGTTTCCTGTGTTAGTGTTTGCACCATACGTGACTGTTTCGGTTGTTTGTTTGTACTTTTGTTATTTTGTTCAGTGTTCTGTTGAGTTATTAAATATCTCATTATGGACACTTACAACGCTGCACATTGGTCCGATCCTTGCTACTCCTCCTCAGACGAAGAGGAAATCCGTTACATACACATCCAAGTATATCAGACCAAAGTATGAAAGACAAGAAATGTACTATTGTATTCCGTAAATTAAGTGTGGAAGAGGTGAAAATTATTGTTGTCTATCAACAATGACAAGCCACCGGGGTCTGACAATCTGGATGGAAAATGACTGAGGATAATAACAAACGATTTTGCCACTCCTATTTGCCACATCTTCAATTTAAGCTAGAGAGTGTGTGCCCTCAGGCCTGGAGGGAAGCTAAAGTCATTCCGCTACCCAGGAATAGTAAAGCCCCCTTTACTGGCTCAAATAGCCGACCAATCAGCCTGTTACCAACCCTTTGTAAACTTTTGGAAAAAGTTGTGTTTGACCAGATACAATGATATTTTACAATAAACAAATTGACAACAGAATTTCAGCACGCTTATAGAGAAGGACAATCAACAAGCACAGCACTTACACAAATGACTGATGAATGGCTGAAAGAAATTGATGATAAAATGATTGTGGGGGCTGTCTTGTTAGACTTCAGTGCGGCTTCTGACATTATGGATCACAGTCTGCTGCTGGAAAGACATATGTGTTATGGCTTTACACCCCCTGCTATGATGTGGATAAAGAGTTACCTGTCTAACAGAACACAGAGGGTGTTCTTCAATGGAAGCCTCTCCAACATAATCCAGGTAGAATCAGGAATTCCCCAGCGCAGCTGTCTAGGCCCCTTACTTTTCCATTTTTACTAACGACATGCCGCTGACTTCAAGTAACACTTGACTCAACACTAGACATGTCAGCTACTACAGCAGCTGAAATGACTGCAACACTTAACAAAGAGCTGCAATTCGTTTCGGAATGGGTAGCAAGGAATAAGTTAGTCCTAAATATTTCAAAACCTAAAAGCATTATATTTGGGACAAATCATTCAACTAAACCCTAAACCTCAACTAAATATTGTAATGAATAAAGTGGAAATTTAGCAAGTTGAGGAGACTGAACTGCTTGGAGTAACCCTAGATTGTAAACTGTCATGGTCAAAACATATTGATGCAGTAGTAGCTAAGATGAGGGGAGAAGTCTGTCTGTAATAAAGCGCTACTCTGCATTCGTAACAACACTATCAACAAGGCAGGTCCTACAGGCCCTAGTTTCTACCTTCTTAACAACACTATCAACAAGGCAGGTCCTACAGGCCCTAGTTTCTACCTTCTTAACAACACTATCAACAAGGCAGGTCCTACAGGCCCTAGTTTCTACCTTCTTAACAACACTATCAACAAGGCAGGTCCTACAGGCCCTAGTTTCTACCTTCTTAACAACACTATCAACAAGGCAGGTCCTACAGGCCCTAGTTTCTACCTTCTTAACAACACTATCAACAAGGCAGGTCCTACTGGCCCTAGTTTCTACCTTCTTAACAACACTATCAACAAGGCAGGTCCTACAGGCCCTAGTTTCTACCTTCTTAACAACACTGTCAACAAGGCAGGTCCTACAGGCCCTAGTTTTGTCACTACTGTTCAGTCGTGTAGTCAGGAGCCACAAAGAGGGACTTAGGAAAATTGCAATTGTCTCAGAGACATGAGAGAGGATTACCTCTGCATCACCATCTGAAGAGAGAGGATTACCTCCTCATCACCATCTGAAGAGAGAGGTTTACCTCCTCATCACTATCTGAAGAGACAGGATTACCTCCTCATCACTATCTGAAGAGACAGGATTACCTCCTCATCACCATTACTATCTGAAGAGACAGGATTACCTCCTCATCACCATCTGAAGAGACAGGATTACCTCCTCATCACCATCTGAAGAGACAGGATTACCTCCTCATCACTATCTGAAGAGAGAGGATTACCTCATCACCATCTGAAGAGAGAGGATTAACTCCTCATTACTATCTAAAGAGAGATGATTACCTTCTTATCACTATCTGAAGAGACAGGATTACCTCCCCATCACTATCACCATCTGAAGAGAGAGGATTACCTCCTCATCACCATCACTATCTGAAGAGACATGATTACCCCCTCATCACTATCACCACCTGAAGAGAGAGGATTACCTCCTCATCACCATCACTATCCGAAGAGACAGGATTACCTCCTCATCACCATTACTATCTGAAGAGACAGGATTACCTCCTCGTCACTATCTGAAGAGACAGGATTACCTCCTCATCAATATCTTAAGAGACAGGATTACCTCCTCATCACTATCACGATCTGAAGAGAGAGGATTACATCCTCATCACTATCTGAAGAGACAGGATTACCTCCTCATCACTATCTGAAGAGACAGGATTACCTCCTCATCACCATTACTATCCGAAGAGACAGGATTACCTCCTCATCACTATCACCATCTGAAGAGAGAGGATTACCTCCTCATCACCATTACAATCTGAAGAGAGAGGATTACCTCCTCATCACCATCACTATCTGAAGAGACAGGATTACCTCCTCATCACTATCTGAAGAGACAGGATTACCTCCTCATCACCATTACTATCTGAAGAGAGAGGATTACCTCCTCATCACTATCACCATCTGAAGAGAGAGGATTACCTCCTCATCACTATCACCATCTGAAGAGAGAGGATTACCTCCTCATCACTATCACCATCTGAAGAGAGGATTACCTCCTCATTACTATCACTATCTGAAGAGAAAGGATTACCTCCTCATCACTATCTGAAGAGACAGGATTACCTCCTCATCACTATCTGAAGAGAGAGGATTACCTCCTCATCACTATCTTAAGAGATAGGATTACCTCCTCATCACTATCTGAAGAGAGAGGATTACCTCCTCATCACTATCTGAAGAGAGAGGATTACCTCCTCATCACTATCTGAAGAGAGAGGATTACCTCCTCATCACTATCACCATCTGAAGAGACAGGATTACCTCCTCATCACCATTACTATCTGAAGAGAGAGGATTACCTCCTCATCACCATTACTATGTGAAGAGACAGGATTGCCTCCTCATCACTATCTGAAGAAACAGGATTACCTCCTCATCACTATCTGAAGAGACAGGATTACCTCCTCATCACTATCACCATCTGAAGAGAGAGGATTACCTCCTCATCACTATCACTATCTGAAGAGAGAGGATTACCTCCTCATCACCATCTGAAGAGACAGGATTACCTCCTCATCACTATCTGAAGAGAGAGGATTACCTCGTCATCACTATCACCATCTGAAGAGACAGGATTACCTCCTCATCACCATTACTATCTGAAGAGAGAGGATTACCTCCTCATCACCATTACTATCTGAAGAGACAGGATAACCTCCTCATCACTATCTGAAGAGACAGGATTACCTCCTCATCACTATCTGAAGAGACAGGATTACCTCCTCATCACTATCACCATCTGAAGAGAGAGGATTACCTCCTCATCACCATTACTATCTGAAGAGAGAGGATTACCTCCTCATCACTATCTGAAGAGAGAGGATTACCTCCTCATCACTATCTGAAGAGAGAGGATTACCTCCTCATCACTATCTGAAGAGACAGGATTACCTCCTCATCACCATTACTATCTGAAGAGACAGGATTACCTCCTCATCACCATTACTATCTGAAGAGACAGGATTACCTCCTCATCACCATTACTATCTGAAGAGACAGGATTACCTCCTCATCACTATCACTATCTGATGAGAGAGGATTACCTCCTCATCACCATCACTATTTGAAGAGAGAGGATTACCTCATCACTATCTGAAGAGAGAGGATTACCTCCTCATCACTATCTGAAGAGACAGGATTACCTCGTCATTACTATCCGAAGAGACAGGATTACCTCCTCATCACCATCACTATCTGAAGAGACAGGATTACCTCGTCATCACTATCTGAAGAGAGAGGATTACCTCGTCATCACTATCTGAAGAGACAGGATTACCTCGTCATCACTATCTGAAGAGACAGGATTACCTCGTCATTACTATCCGAAGAGACAGGAAAACTTAAGGAAAGCTTTGACTATGTACAGACTCAGTGAGCATAGCCTTGCTATTGAGAAAGGCCACCGTAGGCAGACCTGGCTCTGAAGAGAAGACAGGCTATGTGCACACTGTCTACAAAATGACGTGGAAACTGAGCTGCACTTCCTAACCTCCTGCCAAATGTATGACCATATTAGAGACACATATTTCCCTCAGATTACACAGATCCACAAAGAATTCAAAAAGAAACTCAATTTTGATAAACTCCCATATCTACTGGGTGAAATAGCGCAGTGTGACTGTTACGTTCTGACCTTAGTTCCTTTTTTATGTCTTTCTGTTAGGTTGGTCAGGGCGTGAGTTGGGGTGGGCAGTCTATGTTCTTTTTTCTATGTTGTTGTATTTCTGTGTTTGGCCTGGTGTGGTTCTCAATCAGAGGCAGCTGTCGATCGTTGTCTCTGATTGAGAATCATACTTAGGTAGCCTGTTTTCCTACTATGGGTTGTAGGTAGTTGTTTTCTGTGTCTGTGTTTTTCCATACAGAACTGTTTCAGTTTCGTTCATTTCTCTTTTTGTTTTGTCATTCAGTGTTCAGTTGCATTTCATTAAAATGGACACTTACCACGCTGCACATTGGTCCGATCTTTCATACTCGTCATCAGCAAGATGTGACCTGTTGCCACAAGAAAAGGTCAACCAGTGAAGAACAAACACCATTTTAAATACAACCCATATTTATCTTTATTTATTTTTCCTTTTGTACTTTAACTATCTGCACATCGGTACAACACAACACTGTATATATATATATATATATATATATATAATATGACATTTCCAATGTCTTTATTCTTTTGGAGATGTTGTGAGTGTGATGTTTACTGTTCATTTTTATTGTTTATTTCACTTTTGTTTATTATCTCCTTCACTTGCTTTGGAAATGTTAACTCATATTTCCCGTGCCAATAAAGATATTTGAATTGAATTGAAATTGAATTGAATTGTATTTTATTAATAGTATGTATATTAATATATAATATTAATAGTACGCATGCATCAGAACTCCCAAAAACTCCAGCGGCTCGAGAGTAACGTTCTGATCTGAACACAGAGTGGCTGACTGACTGACACCGCTATAAAACGGGACCGAGTTGAACGGAGATTTTCTGTTTGAAATCCGCGCAAGATATGAGGACCGTCGGCGGCTCTTTGACTTTCTTTCAGAGGGAAAATAATAGAGGCACCGGTGCCGTTTGAGATAGAAGTGATATGGCGATAAGACGCCAAGCGGTTAAGAGGTCTTTTACGAGTTCTTTATGGATGGATTCTGAATGTGGTTAGTCTGATGCAGTGGAACATGTAGTTTATCAGCTCTGTGTCAACTTCCATCCGTGTTTTAATGATGATTGCGGCTTTCATTCCGGAATCTGTTCCATATTTCAATTCACCACAAACTATCACCAGTTTCCTGCTCTTGTTTCCGTTGTGGTTTTATCAGCAGAAAGACACAGAGAACCGAGCAGGGAGGTTGTCCTGCTACAGCCTGTCGGAGTGACGAGTAGCTGGCTGGGATTGTTAGTTCAGAAGACTAGTGATCCTACAGCGGCAGCAGGACGAGGCAGTGGCAGAGCAGCAGCATCATACAATAATCAAAGTTGGAATGAAACGATATATTTTTTCAGTCATGATGCGGCACGCAAAGCGGGGATGCCAGCCAGGCGTGGCTTGCTTTTGAATATCCATTATGTATATAACCAGCCTGTCCGTCTGATAAACACACTAATCTAAGTGATGAGTAGTAAAGGACACGTCATTAAATAAAGGAACCGATTTACCGAAGAGGAGGAGGAGGTGAATTACGCATTACGCCGGGTAGCATACCTTCGTGGCTTTTTGCGCATGGGATTTGACTTCCTATGTTGAACGGTAAACCTCCTTGATTCAACGGACATTTTGATTGCATTAACAGATCCCGTCAGTTGTGCGCCATGGCGGAGGTTGGGGGCTTTCTAGGGACACTCGACTTGGATTTACAGAGTTTCCCCGCACTAGGAAGTGCGCCCTTGGCAGAGGCGCCAGCGGGGTTACTGGATGAGAGGCTGGGACAGATCGAGGGGAGGTTACAGCGGGGCTCGCTGACAGATTTCGAGCACCTTAAAGGGATTCTGCGGCGGAGGCAGCTGTACTGTCGAACCGGTTTCCAGCTGGAGATATTCCCCAACGGGACCGTGTACGGGACAAGACAGGACCACAGCAGATTCGGTGAGCGTCCAACAGTTGCATGTGAACTTGGTGTGGGTTTGTGCGCACAGACCAAGAGAAACATCTTCTGCAACAACTTTTACATTTGACACCTGGTTATTCATTTGCCGGGTTTCTGTTCACAAGGAATTGAGATGTTATATTTATTATATTATTTATTTATTATTATTATATATATTATTTATAGAGCAGCATCTTTTTCTGTCTTTCCTGGTAACAGAAGATGTGTTATATTTAACCGGTAACAGAAGATGTGTTATATTTAACCGGTAACATTTAACCGGTAACAGAAGATGTGTTATATTTAACCGGTAACATTTAACCGGTAACAGAAGATGTGTCATATTTAACCGGTAACAGAAGATGTGTCATATTTAACCGGTAACAGAAGATGTGTTATATTTAACCGGTAACATTTAACCGGTAACAGAAGATGTGTTATATTTAACCGGTAACATTTAACCGGTAACAGAAGATGTGTCATATTTAACCGGTAACAGAAGATGTGTCATATTTAACCGGTAACAGAAGATTTGTTATATTTAACCGGTAACAGAAGATGTGTCATATTTAACGGGTAAAATTTAACCGGTAACAGAAGATGTGTCATATTTAACCGGTAACATTTAACCGGTAACAGAAGATGTGTTATATGTAACCGGTAACAGAAGATGTGTCATATTTAACCGGTAACAGAAGATGTGTCATATTTAACCGGTAACAGAAGATGTGTCATATTTAACCGGTAACAGAAGATGTGTCATATTTAACCGGTAACATTTAACCGGTAACAGAAGATGTGTTATATTTAACCGGTAACAGAAGATGTGTTATATTTAACCGGTAACAGAAGATGTGTCATATTTAACCGGTAACAGAAGATGTGTTATATTTAACCGGTAACAGAAGATGTGTTATATTTAACCGGTAACAGAAGATGTGTCATATTTAACCGGTAACAGAAGATGTGTCATATTTAACCGGTAACATTTAACCGGTAACAGAAGATGTGTTATATTTAACCGGTAACAGAAGATGTGTTATATTTAACCGGTAACAGAAGATGTGTCATATTTAACCGGTAACAGAAGATGTGTCATATTTAACCGGTAACAGAAGATGTGTCATATTTAACCGGTAACAGAAGATGTGTTATATTTAACCGGTAACAGAAGATGTGTCATATTTAACCGGTAACAGAAGATGTGTTATATTTAACCGGTAACAGAAGATGTGTTATATTTAACCGGTAACAGAAGATGTGTCATATTTAACCGGTAACAGAAGATGTGTCATATTTAACCGGTAACAGAAGATGTGTTATATTTAACCGGTAACAGAAGATGTGTTATATTTAACCGGTAACAGAAGATGTGTCATATTTAACCGGTAACAGAAGATGTGTCATATTTAACCGGTAACAGAAGATGTGTCATATTTAACCGGTAACAGAAGATGTGTCATATTTAACCGGTAACAGAAGATGTGTTATATTTAACCGGTAACAGAAGATGTGTTATATTTAACCGGTAACATTTAACCGGTAACAGAAGATGTGTCATATTTAACCGGTAACAGAAGATGTGTCATATTTAACCGGTAACAGAAGATGTGTTATATTTAACCGGTAACAGAAGATGTGTTATATTTAACCGGTAACATTTAACCGGTAGAAGAAGATGTGTCATATTTAACCGGTAACAGAAGATGTGTCATATTTAACCGGTAACAGAAGATGTGTCATATTTAACCGGTAACAGAAGATGTGTTATATTTAACCGGTAACAGAAGATGTGTTATATTTAACCGGTAACAGAAGATGTGTCATATTTAACCGGTAACAGAAGATGTGTCATATTTAACCGGTAACAGAAGATGTGTCATATTTAACCGGTAACAGAAGATGTGTCATATTTAACCGGTAACAGAAGATGTGTTATATTTAACCGGTAACAGAAGATGTGTTATATTTAACCGGTAACATTTAACCGGTAACAGAAGATGTGTCATATTTAACCGGTAACAGAAGATGTGTCATATTTAACCGGTAACAGAAGATGTGTTATATTTAACCGGTAACAGAAGATGTGTTATATTTAACCGGTAACATTTAACCGGTAACAGAAGATGTGTCATATTTAACCGGTAACAGAAGATGTGTCATATTTAACCGGTAACAGAAGATGTGTTATATTTAACCGGTAACAGAAGATGTGTTATATTTAACCGGTAACAGAAGATGTGTCATATTTAACCGGTAACAGAAGATGTGTTATATTTAACCGGTAACAGAAGATGTGTCATATTTAACCGGTAACAGAAGATGTGTTATATTTAACCGGTAACAGAAGATGTGTTATATTTAACCGGTAACAGAAGATGTGTCATATTTAACCGGTAACAGAAGATGTGTTATATTTAACCGGTAACAGAAGATGTGTCATATTTAACCGGTAACAGAAGATGTGTCATATTTAACCGGTAACAGAAGATGTGTCATATTTAACCGGTAACAGAAGATGTGTCATATTTAACGGGTAACAGAAGATGTGTCATATTTAACCGGTAACAGAAGATGTGTTATATTTAACCGGTAACAGAAGATGTGTTATATTTAACCGGTAACAGAAGATGTGTCATATTTAACCGGTAACAGAAGATGTGTCATATTTAACCGGTAACAGAAGATGTGTCATATTTAACCGGTAACAGAAGATGTGTTATATTTAACCGGTAACAGAAGATGTGTCATATTTAACCGGTAACAGAAGATGTGTCATATTTAACCGGTAACAGAAGATGTGTCATATTTAACCGGTAACAGAAGATGTGTCATATTTAACCGGTAACAGAAGATGTGTTATATTTAACCGGTAACAGAAGATGTGTTATATTTAACCGGTAACATTTAACCGGTAACAGAAGATGTGTCATATTTAACCGGTAACAGAAGATGTGTCATATTTAACCGGTAACAGAAGATGTGTTATATTTAACCGGTAACAGAAGATGTGTTATATTTAACCGGTAACATTTAACCGGTAACAGAAGATGTGTCATATTTAACCGGTAACAGAAGATGTGTCATATTTAACCGGTAACAGAAGATGTGTTATATTTAACCGGTAACAGAAGATGTGTTATATTTAACCGGTAACAGAAGATGTGTCATATTTAACCGGTAACAGAAGATGTGTTATATTTAACCGGTAACAGAAGATGTGTCATATTTAACCGGTAACAGAAGATGTGTTATATTTAACCGGTAACAGAAGATGTGTTATATTTAACCGGTAACAGAAGATGTGTCATATTTAACCGGTAACAGAAGATGTGTTATATTTAACCGGTAACAGAAGATGTGTCATATTTAACCGGTAACAGAAGATGTGTCATATTTAACCGGTAACAGAATATGTGTCATATTTAACCGGTAACAGAAGATGTGTCATATTTAACCGGTAACAGAAGATGTGTCATATTTAACCGGTAACAGAAGATGTGTCATATTTAACCGGTAACAGAAGATGTGTTATATTTAACCGGTAACAGAAGATGTGTTATATTTAACCGGTAACATTTAACCGGTAACAGAAGATGTGTCATATTTAACCGGTAACAGAAGATGTGTCATATTTAACCGGTAACAGAAGATGTGTTATATTTAACCGGTAACAGAAGATGTGTTATATTTAACCGGTAACATTTAACCGGTAACAGAAGATGTGTCATATTTAACCGGTAACAGAAGATGTGTCATATTTAACCGGTAACAGAAGATGTGTTATATTTAACCGGTAACAGAAGATGTGTTATATTTAACCGGTAACAGAAGATGTGTCATATTTAACCGGTAACAGAAGATGTGTTATATTTAACCGGTAACAGAAGATGTGTCATATTTAACCGGTAACAGAAGATGTGTTATATTTAACCGGTAACAGAAGATGTGTTATATTTAACCGGTAACAGAAGATGTGTCATATTTAACCGGTAACAGAAGATGTGTTATATTTAACCGGTAACAGAAGATGTGTCATATTTAACCGGTAACAGAAGATGTGTCATATTTAACCGGTAACAGAAGATGTGTCATATTTAACCGGTAACAGAAGATGTGTCATATTTAACGGGTAACAGAAGATGTGTCATATTTAACCGGTAACAGAAGATGTGTTATATTTAACCGGTAACAGAAGATGTGTTATATTTAACCGGTAACAGAAGATGTGTCATATTTAACCGGTAACAGAAGATGTGTCATATTTAACCGGTAACAGAAGATGTGTCATATTTAACCGGTAACAGAAGATGTGTTATATTTAACCGGTAACAGAAGATGTGTCATATTTAACCGGTAACAGAAGATGTGTTATATTTAACCGGTAACAGAAGATGTGTTATATTTAACCGGTAACAGAAGATGTGTTATATTTAACCGGTAACAGAAGATGTGTAATATTTAACCGGTAACAGAAGATGTGTCATATTTAACCGGTAACAGAAGATGTGTTATATTTAACCGGTAACAGAAGATGTGTTATATTTAACC